>NW_025781087.1:0-45130 GCF_021130785.1 Homalodisca vitripennis | reverse complement strand
TTACAAGCATCAAGCCTTTTAACCGTTGACTCTCCTTCATCAAAACCACGATCTTCAGTCCACACATTGATTCATCAAGGAGAACACCCCTTTCAAACCGGTTGCTGATGTCCCCGGCATGCAGAACACGTACTCAATAATTTTAAATAGGTTGTTTGCTGTTATATGGTTTTCTTTAAAGTGAGAAAACAACCTCAGCCATTTCTCTTCACTTGGAATACGCTTATCACTTACCTAGAGCTTCTTCCTCTGTCCACTTCTCCCAGATGGATTGAAAATAGTCTTTGGCAAGAACAACTTCGTCAAACAAAAAGTCAACGTTCACTTTTAGATCGCCATGATTAGGAAGACTTCCATTGATAAGTTCAGCGGAACGTTCAACATTTTCCCATGAAAGAAACATTTTGTGTGGCCAGATTTACCCAGGAAAATTTTCTCAGCGTGTCCAAAGCTATTCTCCCAAAGGTTCAAATAAGCGATGCATCTGTCATAAAATCCATCAAATTCTTGTTTAATTTGAATGCGATCTTGTTCATCAAGAAGCATGTATTTGCTTTTGGCCGTCATGGGGATAAAGTTTGACGCCTTCCTTTCTGTGAGATTTCTTTTTAGATTTTTAAAAGCTTCAGCGTTTGCGTAATAAAAGATCCTAGGATAGGATTCCAATTTCAATTAATCCGGGACGCGTAGTGAACCGGCCGGGACACCGGGATCGTAATTCAAAACCGGGACTGTCCCGGTCAAACCGGGACGTCTGGCAAGCCTATATATAATATTGTGTTAAAGTGTATTGATTTCATTTGTATACAAACTTACTAACTGAGCAAAATAGAGTAACACTATACTTTGGTCTGTTAAGTTAATTTCAAAATGGCCTTTACAATTGTGTTCTTATAGTTGGAAGTATTTTAGGATAAGAATCAGTGTACTGGTGTTACACCTGATTTTTCTTTTCAGTATTTGAGAATATTGAATTGCAATTTAGGTAAACTTAATTTACTTGTATTTTTTTTTTTACAATAACTAATGTAAACCCTTTGTTGAGGTTTGGTCTTGGATGTATTTCACTCTCAGATAGTGTAAACATTCATATACAATACTGGGAAACTTGTCTGAAGACCTATACCATTTAAAAATCTGAAAAAATTCAACATTTAAAATTGAACAAGTTACTTGGTGCATTATCAACAGATATTTCCTCATCTGCATGTAATTTATATGGAGTTTGAAAGGTTTTTAGCAAAGGTCTTGAATTATAAAAAAATCAAGATTTATTTAACCAATAAAATTCTAAAGTGTATTCCATATACAGTAGATATTTATTATTTTCTGTGATAATCTAATAGATAAAATGTATAAAATTATATAAAATAGGGCAAAAAGTCAAAATCCACTAGAAAAAGTTCCTTTGAAAGTATTTGAAAAATTCAATAACATCAATTATTAATCTTCTGTAAAATGTATTCTTCTTATGAATAAAAAAAAAAAAAAAAAAAAAAAAAAAAAAAAAACAAAAAGAAGAAGTAGTATAAACAATTAAAAAAATTGTCAGAATAAATCGATTGACATTTAGGAATAAGCTAAACAGTATGGATTTGTAACTCATCAGTATTATTATTCAAATTTTATCAAAGATGATGAAATTTCTTGTGAAAAATGTATACAAAATCAAGACTCAGTCAATCACTTATGATTTATGATAAACAGTGAAGATAGAATTTGTTGACCCACAACACAATAAAAATTACATGTAATATCATCGAAATTATTTGACAGCAGTAAAATATTGTGACAGCCTATTAGCACATGTTGGACAACTCTTCTCAACATAGTGGTGGTAAACAGTATATGCTGAGTAATTTCTACAACGCTAAGAATTAAAAACACAACATTGATTAACAATTCTTACCAATAGTGTTCTCAAGGCAAAGTCATATTGGAACTTAATAAGAATGCTGCAGTAATTTAAAGTTCAATGATATGATTGTACAAACATAATAGAACTGTTTTCAAAACATTTCGTAAATTAAATGTCTTGGCCCCTTAGGAATGGGAACCAGAAATGCTTCTCTACCAGGCACAGACCCATATTGATTACGAATGACCATGTGTCTGGACCTGCACATCCAATAAATAAGGCAATAGTCATATTGCTCAGTTGTTCTTGACTCTGATAAAGCAGCATAACTAGCTATATTATTAAAATATAAATAATGATCAAAGATTATAATAATGTTTAGTATAATAAATCTTCTCTTGAAACAGACCTAATTCATGTCAAATGAAAACAGACAAAATGAATTTCTACTTTGGATCTAAACTTAGAATCCTTTATTACTTCTTTATGGAGACCAATGTTGGTAACATATTACCGTTGGTCTAATTTTAATTCATAAAAATAATACCACAAATCAATCAAAGTAAAGAATTACTTAAGAGAATTCTTTCCAATGTTAGAAACAATAAAATTCTGGGAGTGGACTTATGATTCCCTTGGAAACCCGAGTAAAAAATATACTCTTTTGAATCATTGGGTTCCCAAGAAAAGATCCTTGATACCAAGAGACTGAAAGTCATTATTAAGAACCTGAAAGCTCCTTCTTAAAATCGTATGTTGTCTGTATTATGTCTCTTGATAAAAAGTTCCAAGAGACTAACTTGTGTGTCTGACCTTTTGACTAAGATTGGTTTTTAGTGTGTTAGCCAAACAATATTATCTGAGAAAAAATCATGTTTTAATATTTGTTATCTTTTTGATATCATCCCATTTTTGACATCCCCAGAACAAGAGTTGATGTATACATTTTTCTATGACAGGAAAATTTCTCTATCAATGCACGAAGAATTAGTATAAAATAAAAATTGGTTCTTGTCTTTTGGACTAGAAGGCCGTTATTCTTTAAAAGAGATCTGGCACATTGTGATCATCAAATCAGAGTGTTTGTGCAACATTCAGATAGAGTATCTGTGTTGAATTGTTTGCAAGTCATAAAGGTGGTTAGGTATCAAAATAACCCTTCATTAAGTGTGACTTTGTGTTAGCAGCACAATTTCAGAGGCCAATAACATTATTTTCTGGCCTTCAATAATTTCTTGTCATAGAATGTTATTGTTTCAGAACACAAAGAAAACAATCACATGTTCTTGGTTGGTTTGGACAGAACTAATCTCCTGCTTAGGAGAATTATTAATTTCCGAGCCTAGCAGAATGGGATGTGGAGGGTCCTTCTAACAGCCATTACTGTCTTTCGGAGAACCAAAAGTAATCTTGTTATCTTGGTAAGAATCATTAATGACCTACTGTATAAGGTTTAACATACTTCCTGACCTGTTATAGTGAGATGGGGATGATACAGGGTGAGGAGATAAAATGTTTTTTAATGACCTTTAGTCTCCATACAGAGCTTTGCAAAACTTAAGTAATATACTCATTGTATTACATCCTTAAAGATTATGGAATATCAGGTAACTTTTAAATGTCCTACATTTGAATTCCTACTGCAGGTCTGACAAAGCAAACGCTTCAGCAATACAGGTACAGGTACTATGGAATTTCCTTAAAAATAAGAATATTTACAATATTCACAAGGTAGAAATAACATACAGTCGATATTTGCTGTCAATTTATAAATTTACTGAACATTGTGTATAAAATTACAAAAACACACATATTCAAATTTCAAACTTCTCAAAAGATGACGACACAAATGACTACAAATTTCTGACTAGAAAAGCTACATTCTCCACATTAAGCACGATTTATTGTTGTGTGGAAAGCTACTCCGGAGGTATCTCGTCCTGCATGCGTGTGAGGACAATATTTCGATCAGTCTGTGTGGCCGGGTCGGCACGAGTTCCGGTGTTAAGGCGGGAACGCAAGTCCAGACAGCGCAGATCCGTAGTTAGAGCCTGATTCTTGTTGTAGAGTTCTCGGTCAATCACCATCAGCTGGTCCTCCAACCCGTTGTAAGTAGCTCTGAAACAGTGTGTGTGTCTGTGTGTGTGACAAGTTTATAGACATCAGTTGTTAGCTGACTTCTAGACTTCTAAATCTTTAATCAATAATATTCTTTGAGCTTCTTGTCAGTCTCTCAATAGTGTTCTCGGAGTAATACTAATTCAAAAAGCGTAGGTCAAAACTAAAAACCACCCTGCTCAAGACTGTTAGGGAGAGTATCTAGAATACGCCATAAAGAAAATAGTGTAATGAACCTATGTGGAGTTCTCCTAAATCAAGAAGTTTCTAAGGAACTATTTACTTACAAAGAAATAAGTAAAAGAAATAAATGAGCTTTTCAGGATGTGGTTCAGTGGCATACCTAAGAATCTTACATCCAGAAGATCCACAGAAATCATTACTGTGCAGCAGCGGGGTGGCAAGGATGGTCCTCACCAAGGACTTCATTGCAACGGTTTCGCATAATCATCAAGGTATAGGTATCACCTGATTTTGATACCAAAGTTACGGTTTGGTAGAAAAGCACCAAAAACCAGTACCCTCTTCCCATGTTATTGATATAAAAAGTGGAAATTATTGTTTGTAAATCATTAACTTAACATGTCTAAATGCAAAGATAAAAACATTTCCCTGTTATTGTGGCTCTATTTGTTAATTTTTAAACTCATGTACCTAAACGTTTTGAGCTGAGAATAGGCTAAATAATGAAAGTTTATTGAAAGGTTTCTATTAGAAATGTCCAGAAATGTCAGCATTGGAAAATGTCCATAAATAGCATGGACATGTTTCTACCAGTTTTGGATTAGAATGAGTTTTCATAAAATAGATTATAATACTTCCCATTCTCATTTAACTGAGAAAGTACTATCTGGAGTAAGATTTGAAGTCTTTAACGGTCCAAAGCTTTTGTCAGTGATAAAGTTAGATTGTGTTTGGTTGAACGAGGTTCTCAAACAGTTGATGTGTCAATTTTTTAATTTTAGGTAATATGTGACTAGACATAAAATTGGTATCACAAGACTCTTGCAAATAGCAAAAAAGTGAGAGAGTGGTAAACTTTATAGTCAGTCATAAGATGCTTTTTTAAATTGTATTCTGTTTGGAAGGATCAAAAAGGGAAATCATCGCCATTTCCAAATCTAAACAAGGGCCTTGGATTGGATACACAAATCCATTTATGAAAACTCATCCAGCCATAGGTTAAATTGTATGAAGTACATTAAATAAAAAAAGAAAAAAAGTTGAAAATTAAAAAGTATGAGGAATCTGAAATCCCAGGAAGTATTCAATAGAAGATTGAGAAGTAGAGGAGCATTATCAAAGTGGTTATTGATGTCCTATTTTTGTGCAAAAGATTTTACCACATCAGGGAAAAAGTAAGTAAGAAGTAATTGCAGAATATAGTAGTGGAATATTTCTAAGTAACTTAGAATTGATGAGTCACTATAATCCTACTATAAGTTAAGATAGAATAGGCTGAGGATTTGTTGATTGAATAACATTGCTGCAGTCAGTCATAGGTTGTGGGAAGACTAATGCAGACGTATAGTGACCTGTATTCTGTAGTTCAGTTTTAATGATTAGTGTTGTGTATAGTTTTTTATCAAGTGCATGTTTTTAGAGTTAAGCCGCGTTTACACTGGAAACAAAACATGTTTATAAACAGTGTTTCGGAACAATGTTCCTCAAATCGAAGAATAACTACTTGGAACAATGTTTATAAACAATGTTCGGAACAGAAATTCGGTGTTTCTCCACATGTTTCTTGTTTCCCGTAGAAAGCGGTAAGATCAAAGGGTGTTTATAAACATTGTGGAATGTTTCGGAAACACAAGACGTTTAGATATAGGAACATTGTTGAAAAATACAAATCATCAGGTCTACCAATAATTTTTTATGCGTTCTGTTGGTAGAACAAGTTGTCAATATGTTTTGTTTCGATGGAATGAAAACAATAATTTCATACAAAGTCAAGAATTCCAAAAATGTGTTGCTTCTATCGACTTGTCATGAAAAGCCATCAATTGATAAGGACTCAAAAAAACCTCTAATCATTGAGACATACAACGCAACCAAAGGTGCAGTTGATACTTTGGATCAAATGTGCCATTAAATGACGTGCAGCCGAAAGACGAGGCGGTGGCCATCATGTGTATTTTTTGGCATGATAAATGTCATGCTAGTAAATTCCTATGTTATTTACACTAGTAACATGGTGAAAACAGGCCCGAAACCGCTTTCAAGGAGAAACTTTGCAATGCAAAACCAATATGACCTCATCACACCATGGCTTCAGCACCGTATGAACTACTCAAACTTGCCAAGAAAACTCCGCCAATCAATTGCTGAAATAATTAAGGCACCTCTTCAAACAAACAAAGTTAATGTCCCTCAAAACCCCCCGTCGAACAATTTGTGGAATATGTCCATCAGCAAAACGGAGGATGACGTCAATCTTTTGCTGCCGATGTGCCAAGCCAATCTGTGCCGAGTGTCACGGAAGATGCTGTGTCCATTGTATAGATGAGATTTAACCATAGACTTAGTTTTAAAAAGGTTTACTAAGCTGTATTATAAGTGTTTATACGCAATTAAATGGCATTTTTGTAAAATAAAATGTATTTGTACATTTTTTGAATCCTGTCGTAATTTTTACGACTCGTTAGCTTTAACGTAACTTTTTGAACACGTTAGCTCTCTAGGGTTAAGGTCTTTGAATAGGTCACTTCCACTATAAACATCTCGTGACGCAAGTGAAGGCCTTACCCAGAACCTCCTGGGTTCTCTGTCACGTAATAAAACACAGGTAGCGGCAGCTAGAAGAAGAACATCCTCATCGTCAGAACCACATCTTCAAGAGTGGCTGCCCTAAAATGTTTAGGAACATTGTGTGCAAAATATTTCATGATAGTAGCATAATATAAACAAAGTTCCAGGAACATTGTTTGTGGAACAAAAGTTCCAGAAACAATGTTTATAAACACGTTTTGTTTCCAGTGTAAATGCGGCTTTAGTGTAGTTGACAAACAACATGGTGGTTGTAATTCCTGACTTAGGCGTGCCACAACGCTTTGGTATGATTTGTTTATTTTAACCTAGTTTGTAATTATGTATTAGGTTAGTTATTACCTGAAAAAGAGATCAGATTATAGATCTCGAAACGTAGTGTTACTGATTTATTGTTTCACTGAACGATGGCAAATGTCCGGAAAAATTCTGTTTCCTTAACATTACTGCAGCTACATTTGACCTGTTTTTACCAAGTGAGATCAAATCACTGTTATCAAATCGAAAAACTTTTTATTTATTTTAAATACCTGAGATCCATGAGTTCGTAAACCCCTAATCGTATTTAATTTATTTCTATTTATATGGGATCATATAAACTGTCATTTCTGTGGAAAAAGGTTTATTGTCTAAGGTAATTAAAAAGTAAATATACATACACGTTAAGAAGGATATTTTTGGCGAATGACGAATTTATATCAGAATATTAAAATATTCACACATTTATTACAATAAACACTTTTCGAAATGGAAAAAAGTGTTGAAGAAAGCAAACAAGTTTTCACAATATTAAAATAAATTTTCTTCAGTTCTTCACTGCTACGAGTAACTTTATTTATTTTTGCAACCTTGTTTAAATCACACAATAGATCCTATTCTACTCACATTGACTAAGTTAGACATTGCGTATTGAGTAAGATTTGAGTCTATATTTTACCAACAAACTCACAAACCATAATAATTTGAATATAGATAATGCTAGTAGATAATAATATGGGGTTCCTGGCGCACTTTCGGAGCCGACCGAAAAGCAATGTAAAATACTGTTCAATGTACCATAAAGGAAGCTGAGAAATAACACAGCAAATCTCAATGAAAAATTAACCGAATCTACAGTCGTTCGTCTCCAAAAGCGATCGGTACATTACTATCTACTCTGTGGAATGAAAAATTAACCAAATCTACAGCTGTTTGCTTCTACTTTCTTAAGCTGTGCTTTGTAAAATGTTGTCAAATCTGCTACGAATAAAGGAAAAATCTTCGAAATCTTAATAAAATTTAATCAATTTAAAACATTTTTACTAAAAACATACTGTACTTTAATAAAAAACTTTTCTACTAAATAAACAACATGAACTCACCAAGCTCTCTTCAGTTTCTAGCATTTCAAAAACTTACAAAGAAAGACAATTTTAACGAGTTCAACGAATTACCAAAACATTTTAAAGAACAGTTGATACTTTCCTTAAATGATACAGAATTCAAAGAACTTGTAAAGTCTTTTGCAGAAAAAACGTCTAATGGAGTGTTTTACTATCGGCAAAAAACTAAAAAAGTAAGGGATTACATATTTAATATAATTACGAAAGATATTGAAAAGAAAGTAAAAAATAAACAAACAGAGAGTTTTCATCGTTTTTTTATGACATTTTTCCCATATTATACGTTCTTTCAAGATAATCAAGACTTAATTGATGAATTTCTTAGGAATTTTTGTGAGTATCAAGATTTATCAACACAATTCATTAAAGAGCATTATAGAATTTTTCTTATAGAATATAGCCACATTTTGTGTGAAACAAAAGGTATTACTGTAGATAATATTCCATGTGATTCCTATGAAGAAAGACACCAACTATGGTTATCAAAACAGTACTATGACGTGGGGAGGGACTGCAAGTTTTAGAGCACAACTGAAAAGACTTTATTCTACAAAGTTAATTGTTATAATTTCTTTATCTTTTATAGTCTTCTTTCCAGTAACAATCAAGTGTAATTTTTCATTTTTGTTTAATTCTTTAATCTTTTTTTCATCCAAAACAGTCAAAAATCTGTTCGGCAAGTGTACTTTACAATCTTCCAACTCGGCAATTATTGTAAACCCGAATTTATCTTTCATTTTCTCCAAATTCAAGATTCTATGTTTCTTCCTTTCTTCCAATTCATTTAACTTCTTATACTCTTTAAACTTACATTCTCCAATATCATTTAACTCTTTCAAGAACTCCATTTAAATAGAAAAAATTTAAAGACGGAAAAAATGAAATTTGCTAACAATCACTCGAGAAGTCGAGGGAATTGCCAACATCTTCATTGTTTGACGAGGTTCTTCATTTACTTTCTCCAAATGTACTATAAAATCATCGAGGATTTCTGGCTTAAAATCGTAGACAAATTCAACATCCAGATAATGAAAAAATACAGGTAATATCTTTTCATAATAAACGTGTGTATCGATACCTACAAACCTAATGTATTCTTTGAAAAGGAAAATAATTTTGTCAATGGTTCCAAGAGATAAGTAAAAATTTTTATTCTGTTTTCTAAATTCTGTAACAAATTTTGTTTGTTTTTCACCTCCGTATTGTAATTTTGTAAGCAGATTATTCAAATGTGTTAGTTTATTTCGAAATTTCCTAGGTTTAGGTCTTTCGTACAAAATTAAATTACAATCTCTACAAACTAAATATTTTTTATCAATAATTTCTCCTCTATTATAACACTTGTAACAGTTGGCATTATACTCTTCCATTTAAACAAAAAGATTTTTTTATAAATGGAGATTATGGAACTAACTCTGCCGAGATATAAATTTTTCAGCGCAAATGTTTTGTGTTTACATTTCTACAACAGAGATAAATAGAAATAATTTCATTCTATTGTACAACTATTTAGGATATTTTGTCTATGATTACAAAGATTATTCCGGAAGAAATCGGGATTTTTCAGTGGCGAAAGAGTATATTTTTGAAGTTTTAGAAGGAATGAAAGAGAATAATATGAACATCATCAATTATTGTAAAAGACAAAATGAATGATTGTGTCTTTGGTGTAGTGTTGTTAGTGTGCGTGTTTGCGCTATGGGGAATCACATCACATTCAACTTCTACGGTGTCTATTGTTTAGAGACTTGGCCCTGCACTGCTACTGTCCAACCAAGTTAATGGCTAGGAGCTGTAATTCGGGTCTTAGACTCTGGAATTTTTTTGTTCCCAAGTCTCAATTTTCTTTGGTAACTACTGTGTAGAAGTTGATGGAGAGATACAATTAGGGAATTTGTGTTGGGTGTTTTGTAAGTGTAATGTTGTATTAATGAACGATGTGAGAATGTAATGAACGAATTAAGGAAGAGAAGGAATTAAGGAATGAAGTGGAAAGGTGAGGAAGCAAATGGCGCGCCAACCACAGTTGTCATTACTCGGCTTGTTCTATAGTCATTACACTATGGCCACTCGTGTAAAGACTTGTCCCCAACCACTGAACGACAACCATGTCTTCCTCAATAAAAAGCGCGCCTGAAGCTCTGGGATTTGAACCCAGAACCTCAGGCTTTGAAGGCAAGCGTCTTACCAACTGAGCTACGGAGAGTCTCGAAAGTTATAAGCTATATCTCTGCTATATAAGTTGTTCAATTAGGAGTGCTAGTTTACAAATTTATTAATAATTTTATATTTCAAAAACCACTCAACCGATTTTAATGAAATTTGGTACACATATAGTAAATACTTAACTCTTTCGACTTAACTTATCCCTAAGGGTGAAATCATCCCCTATTTCTTAATATTCATAAAAAAATAAAAAAAATAATCAGAAAAATCTGAAACTTCAAAAACAAGCGAGTTCAACTTAAAATTTCATGAAAATAACAAAATTTTCAAAAACTACCCCAATCATCCCTTATCTTAAAACTCTTATATCTCGAGAACTATTGGAGCTTTTTTGCTGAAATTTGGTATATAGGATCAGTAAATATTAAAGTAATTTTTAAAATCATAACTTCCGGTCCAACCCTTAAGATGACCTTGGAATAGTTTTTTGTTAATATCATCCCCATTTTTTAAGATATTCTTTTGAAATTAAAAATGAATACTTATATCAATGTCTTTAACAATTCTGTAAAGTTGTAGAATTATCCAATGAATAATATAGACAATAAGACGATTTTTTCAAAAATTTTACTGAATTTCTCTAATATCGTTCTTAATCACATCATAGGCTAAAAATTTCTCAGAAACCACAACCACATAACAAATCGCGTTTGTAACAGCTTTTTGAAAATCCATATTGATAATTATATCGTTCTTTGAACCAGAAATATTTGTCAAACTCTTTGTTGTATCAATGACATAAATAGGTCTATTCGCTAAAAATTCTTTAGGATTGTAATACATTTCCTTATTATTACAGTAAACTTTCTTAAAATCTTGATACATCTGATACATGATTCTGAAAAGACCTCCGGAAATGTTTAAATTTTGTAATTCATCTGGATAATAAGAACCGTTCAATTTTACTCTGATATTTTTTACATCCAAACTATCAAACTTTGAAGGATTTTTTCTTGATTATTCTGTCTATCTGTTTGAAAACCTATAATAACGAACTTGGGATTGAAGATATTTCTATAAATATTTGTGATATCGAACGAATAAGTTGTTCCGGAAATACCTTTTTGTTCAATACATTGCCAATCTAGAAAATTAAACATAATGTTTTGACTTTTTGTAATTTCATCAATCAACCTAATTTTACTCGTGGTTTTATAATCAATCATTGGAACTCTAATAAAAAAATCTGTAATTGTTATTTTTCCATCAACAGGCATAACATTTCCAGTTGCAGTCTTCAGAATCACATCATCGTCTTCTGCTCTTATAAAACTTAGATAAAATCCTCCTTTATAGATCGGAATAGTAACATTTTCAAAAAATCCTAATCCAAAATGAGATAAATTTCCAGCTGCTTCAAAAACACCAAATTTAAAATCTGATTCAAAGCCATTAGAAGTTTGAGAAATAACATCACTTTTTGAATACGAAATAGTTCCTTTAATTGTGCTTAATTGGCCACAGTTTTCGACTTCTTCTATCAATTTATTGTGTTTTCTTACTTCAATCTTAGAAAATAAAAACGGTAATAAAATTATCGATTAATCTAACATTATCAGTTCCAAGATATGCTTGACCATCTTGTTTTGTTAAAGTTCCAGAAATATAAAACTGGAAGTTAGACGAGCAAAAGTTATCTCCAAAATCAATATTAAACTCAGTTCTTTTATTCGGTTCATTCAAATGTTGTTTACTAATTGGATAGAAATTTTTAAACTCCGCCCTTTCAATATCACTAGCATATTTTCTGTAGTCCGCCATTTAATAAGAGAAAATTTAGAAATTTTAAACATCGTGTATCATTTTTTCATCGATCTAATGTACGTTTTTATAAGAAAAGATATAAATTTTAGTAAAATAATTAAAAAGATTAGAGTCATTTTTAATGATCTACTTCGTCATATTCAGGATTCTCTTCCTTAAATTTTGCGATCTCGGTCACATATTTCAATAAAATCTGCACAGGATAGTAACCGCTATCTATAATATTGTTCCAATCAACTGTATCTTTATTTTCATCCAAAAACTTTATACTCAAGTGTTGATAGAGACAAAGAACAGACATATGATCTTTTAATTGATAATGTATATTTTCTTGAATGAAACTCTGGGGACAGAGTTTGATATTTTGCAATGTTATACCAATTCAATTTGTTTACGTATAATCTCATCATATCTTCGGATAATTCATATTTTTGAGAAATGTCATCCCAATGTTCTTTTTTCAAATCTCTTTCGTGTTGCATGATAAAAAGATCGAAAGCACTGTAATGTCCCGCCATCTCTATTTATTAGGAAAAAATTTCAAAATCAAGTTTTTATAAATTGACTCTTTTTTGAGTTACATTCAGCACATTTTCCAGATATTCTCTTAACTCCATTGATGTTTGCATAGTATTTTATATCATTTGTTGCAGTTTTTTCTTTACATCTCACACAATATATGAGCGCCATTTATATAAGGAAAATTAGTCATCATAGCCGCCTAATCCATTAAATCTGTTATCAATATTTTCAAAAGTTTTATTAACATCTTCTTTAAATTTATAAAAGTTTTCTTCTAGTTTATTTACTTTATCGAGATATAAAGAGTATTGATCATCTATTCTTTTAAGTAATTCATTATTATGTGTTACATTCTCATTGAAACGTGTACCAAAATTTTCAAAAAAGTTTACTTTCTCATTGAAATGTGTATCAAAATCTTCCAGAATTTTGTTAATTACTTCACCAACTAATACATTAACATCATTTTTATATGTATTAAAGTTTTCTTCTAGTTTATTTACTTTATCAAGTAATTCACCAACATCGTCTACTGATCTTTTTACTTCTTTCATCAAGTTTTTCATAGACTTCTGTTGTAAAATCTTTAACATGCTGTTTATGATTCTCATAATTTTGTTTTAGTTCATTAAACATTTTAATAGGATCTTCTAATTGAATCATTACAACAACATCAAATGGATTAATTCCTTTACTAACACCGCTAATTCTTTTTCCTTTAAAATCTAAGGCATTTTTAACATTCGGATCATGTAAATCAACAATATCGATGTTTTCTGATAATTTTAGAGGTTTTAAAATTTGTTCTTTAACAACAACATCATGTTTGTCAATACCAGGTCGAACACCGACAATTCTTTTTTTATTAGCCAAACTAACATAATTCTTTTCAACTTTGATCGCTTCAGTAATTTTATCAGCTTTTTCGATATGAGACATTAAATTGGTAAATAATTTTTTTACACCATCATCGACTTCTTTTTCCAATGTTTTTATTTTTATCAGCAACTTCATTTGAACTCATGAAATTTGCAAGTTTGTTATCATATTCTGCTTTAAAATCTTCAATCTCGACAGCAAACATATCTGAATCTGGAAGGTTTTGTAATAAATTTTCTAACTTGTTATCAAACTCATTTCTCAAACTATCAAAATTCAAACTATTATCTACATTTTGAATAATTTGTGTTCCAAATACGTCAAAAATATTTTGTGAATCCATATTTATTAAGTAATAATTTGTTAACAACTTCTTTAAAATCTTTACCAGTACTCAGTTCATTCAAAACAAAAACACATAAATGACCACAAATTGGGGGATCTTTATAGTCTTGAATCTGAGAATCATTGTAGTAGACGCTTGATTTTTTCAAATATTTAATCAATTCTATAGGTGGTTTGTCCTCAATTCTTCCATACGAATCAAAATAACATGCATTCTTATCATTTTTATAATAACAAATCCAATGCGTTCCACTTCCCATAATCGAGTCTAAATTCACAATTCCACATTCAAATTTCTTAACTTTTTCAGGTAATGTATCTCTCATGAAGATTCCTCTAAAATGTTTAATATTTTTGCAGATTTCTTCCAATTCCCCGAATGTTAAAGGTTTGATTTCAAATTTTTTTTAATGTTTGATTTCACGTAATTCAAAGTTTTTTCATCTAATCCAGATCCTGTAACATCTTCCAACTCTTTATCTAACCAATTTAAAATGTTTCGAACAATAGGAATCACATCCTTTTTAACGATTGGAGCAGCTTTACGAACATAAGGAACAACATTTTTAACAACTGGAATATTTTCTCCAAAATCTAATAAATCTTTCAAAAGTCCACCATTTTTGAGTTCTTTCAACTGATTATAAGAAAATTCTATTCTGGTTCCTTTATTGTTTTTCTTATGTTTTTCGAGTTTATTGTATTGTCTATTTGTTAAAAATATCTTATCTTCGCCATTTTTTAGTTGATCTATTTTAAATTGAATACTAACGGGTATTTTCTTCTTAAAAGCGGATTTTATTTTTTCTTTCTGATTTTTGCTGAAGTTTACGTTCACCTCCATTTATATAGTTAAAATTTCAAGTTCTCTTCGATTCCCATTCCTAGTTTTCTCTTCAAAAACATTGCTCCAGCTGTTGGAAGCGCAACAAATCTTTCACCTAAACTAGCATCTTTTGATAAAAATCTATCCATTGCCTTATCTTGCAAAACTTTATCTGCGATATGTATGGAATTTGTGTCTCTATGTTTTGCATAAAAAATATCGTGTTCCATAGCAGCTTGATCTAATTTATTTATACCAGGATCTCCTCTTTTTAGTCTTTTTTCGAGTTTTGTGCCAGGCCCCAGATACTGATAAGTTGGTACGTGTAATTCAAAAGGTAAATTGTTGATAAAATCATTCAAAAGTCCACTACCCTCAATCATAGATGAACTTATTGCCGGCAAAACTCGTTTTAAATATTTAATTCCATCAGGTTTTTCAATCATTTCATCAAGTTTGTTCGAAATAAAATCTTTAATCGCTTTCTTTTCGTTCAAAAAATTGTTGTTTCCAGCCTTTTCTTGAGCATAAATATAATTAATAATTCCATCGAGTTTTGTCAAATCGTCGATATATCTGTATTCAATCTTATTATCATTGTATTTTCTCACACCTGATCCTTCGATTCGTTTTTCCCAAATTGGTTTAATCAAATTGAGATATTTTTTACCTTTACTTGACTTTGGTTTCTTAGTTGATGGATCATTATTTTTGTAAATTGAGTCAGATTCCCATAAAATTTCTGTATACTTTTTCAAGTCTTCTTCAGAATATAAACCGTCTTTTGGAACATCAGTGCCTGTTAATAATCTCCATAAACCTTGAGTTCCTTTATATGTTTTATCTTCAATAATTATATCATTATGTTCAAAATTCACGGGCAAATTTCCAATCATAAAACTTTTCTTTTTTTTATCCCAATACAAACCAAATTTATCATCTTTTACTCTAGGAAGGAATTTTTTACCAATTTTACCAATTATTATATCCGTCGTTCCAGGACTTATTGGTTCAACTATGGTAGAGTCTTCAATGATTCGAGGTCTAAATGGTGTTGAAGATGGTAATTTTGGCAATTCAAACTCTTCTACTTCAGATTCTGGAATCGAAATATCAGCAAATTGTCGTACAACTGGAACCAAATTCATTAAATTTTGATTATCGCTTAAAACATTTTCAATTTTGCCCTCAACATTTTTTATTGCAGAAGTTACAGGTTGATTAATTTTTTTGAATAAGTTCTTGTTCTTCTTCATCCATTCGAATCTGTTCTTTAAATTCTTTGATTAATTTCTTTTCGATTTGATCAAGTTTTTTCGCTTCTTCAGAAGTTACGTTCGCCATTTATTTAGGAAAATTTTGAAACGTAAACGTGGAACGTGGAAACGTGAACACGAAAACGTAAAACGTGAACGTGAAACACGAACGTGAAACGTAAACACGAACGTGAAACGTAAACACGAACGTGAAACGTAAACACGAACGTGAAACATGAACGTGAAACATGAACGTGAACGTGGAACGTGAACGTGGAACGTGAACAGATTTACCGTTTTTCTGTTATTTTCATAATGTAAATAAAAATTAAAGATAATATAAAAATAATTGTAACAAATATTTTATCAAGTAGATTTGTCAGACCACTGAGCAGCATTTATATTAGAAAATTTATTCAGATATTTACCATTTTTAGGCTTCAAAGTTAGATTAATAGTTAAAAATCCGTAGTCTTCCTTCCAAATTTTATCACATAACTCAATAAAGTGGTTAAAACTCATATCAGATCCCACATAATTGTTATAAATCTTTCTCGAATAGTGATCATCTTGCTTAAAAATACACAACATATTCAGGTTATTTCTTATAACTTGTTTATCAACCTTTGAAAAGCATTGGGAAAGATAGATACAAGATATGTTTTTGTGACGAGACATTACGAAATATTCCTTAATAACGTCCTGATTTTCCAAAATACAATCATCAAAAACGATTAACGAATTGGGTTTACATTCGCTTAACGGAACTATGTCCTCAGAAGCATTATAAAAATGTGATATTTTTTTGTTTAAGTTTTTCTCAATATTTTCAAATCTTTCTTGTAATTTTTTATAGGCGTCTTGTTCTAAAGATTTACTAAAAACATACAAATTGGAATAAGGAATCAACCTATTGTAGATAAAATTCAATAATAAAGTTGTTTTTTCCACATCCACTTGAACCAACAATTAACAATCTGATTGGTTGATCTTTCTTATTTTCTTCAAACGTTTGAAGTTTTATCTGATCTTTTTGCTTTAAAAATTTCTCCATTTAAATAGAAGATTTTCATCTTGAAGCAACGCTTGCGAAAATGAAGCTGTTCAAGTTGACTTCAGAAAGCTCTAAATTAGTTTTAAACTTGGAACACCCTATACACTTAGAGGAAGAATCAAATTATTTTATCGGTTTAAGCAGTTTTTATTCTGACAATTTTGTAATAAATATTAGTGAAAGTTCTCCTTATTGTATAGGATTTAGTGAGAAGAACATAACAAAATATTATGGTTTAAACAAAGGATATTATACTTTCGATCAAATTAAAAATTCCCTTAAAAATTATCTGAAAACATTCAAACAATCAGATAAATCTTTAAACTTTGACGAAAACAAGTTTGAAATGCAAAAAAATTATCTCTCTAATAAAATTCAAATAAAATCACCAGTAAGAATAATGTTTTCAGCAATTATTGTAGATTTGTTAGGGTTTGTTCAAGAAACTATTGAGCCAAATCAGGTATATTTAGGAAATAAAACGCCAAAATTTAGATCGTTCGATGTAATTGAAGTGCACTGCAATCTCGTTGAACCTAGTTTTTGAAAATCATACCGAACATTTACACAAAGAATCTGAAATTTTGTACACTTTTTTCCCAAATGTTGCTTATGGATCAAAAAATCAGTGAAAAACCGAATGAAATCGATTATATTCCAATTAGAAAAAATATTAAAAGAATTCAAAAAATCGTTCTAACTATACAAGACTCTGAGGGAAATTTATTAAATAATGAGAGTAAAACAACAATATATTTAAGATTGTCGAAAGAATGATGAATCAAGGGGAGCTATTGAATAGCTTACCTTCAAATTTTCAAGAAAACAACTTTTGAATGTATAAATTACAGGAGTCTATCCCATAGACCCCTTAACAATCTTCATCCTGACCCTGTTTTTATCAATGAATCTGGACTTTATACTGAAATAAAAATTACTAGTTAAATTTCTTTTCTATCTAAATGGAGTCAGTTGTAGACCTACTCAACAATCAACTTACATTCAATAATAAAGACATTTGCACGATTGTTGACGAAAATAATAAAATTTGGTTTAAGGCTAAAGATGTTGCAGAAATTTTACAATATGAAAATACTAGACAAGCCATCATAAATAATATTGATAATGACGAGAAAATAGCCTTTAAATATATAAATTACAAGAGTCTATGCCATAGACCCTTTCAAAATCTTCATCCTGACACTATTTTCATTAATGAATCTGGATTTTATTCTTTAATACTAAGATCTAATAAATTAGAAGCAAAAACCTTTCAAAAGTGGGTTACAAAAGAGGTTTTACCCTCCATTAGAAAATTTGGTGAGTACAAACTTGAAAACAAGATTAAATATTTAGAGGACGAAGTTAAACACTTGCAAATTAAAGATGAAATAAAAACGGAAATAATCACAAAACAAAGTGTAAAAATTGACTTAATGAAACCAGACCTTGTTTGTAAAGATTTTGCTAAGAAAAAACACCATGTTTTTGTATTAATTAAGAAGAATCACATGTGGGAATATCCTTATTACGTTATCAGAGCTCAAAAGAGAGAAATACCGAAAAGATTGAAAGAACTTGAAATTGATTACCCAGAAATGGAAATTTTATTAAGACAAGGAGATCCAAATAGTATAAATCTCTACAACCAAATGAAAGAATCTTTGAATATTTTATACAACGGAAATCATTTTACTACAAATATGGCAGAATCTCGACTGATTTATAGAATATCTAAATTACACGATAAAAATGTTTCTAAATTTTACTAAAAACTCTCGATTTATTATATTTTGTTTGTAAATGTTTAGCATAACTAGGTAACCATCGTAGAATTTTTTTTTCATATTCACAAGGCATTTCGTTTTTATAACTTTCGCTGAAAATTTTTTTAGCACAATCTTTGCAAAAAGCATCTTTTCTATCTTTACTATATACTGCCAGTTATTAAATTCAGAAATATTTTTAATTTCTTTACAAAAGTAACACTTTTTCTCTTCTAAAGTTAATTTGTTCATTTTATCATATAATTCCT
Organism: Homalodisca vitripennis; assembly: GCF_021130785.1. Classification (NCBI taxonomy): domain Eukaryota; kingdom Metazoa; phylum Arthropoda; class Insecta; order Hemiptera; family Cicadellidae; genus Homalodisca; species Homalodisca vitripennis. Next base: position 26,096 of record NW_025781087.1, on the reverse strand, counting down.
TACAATAACAGTCTTTTCTATTCTCTTCTTGACACTTTGTACATTTCTTTTGAGACTCCATTTATATAGAAAAAATTATTACACGATGAAAATGTTAAACTCTTAACTTATGATATTTGGTTTGTAAATGTTTTTGATAATTATTTAACCATTTTATAGTTCTTCCACATTCACATTGAGTATCTTCATAATATAATCTATGAAGATTCTTCTTTACACAATCTTTACAATATGAGTCTTTCTTATCTCTACTATAGTGATCACTATTAAACTCTGAAATTTTTTTAGTTTCTTTACATTTAAGACATTCTTTATCTTCCAAAGTTAATTTTTCTATTTTATCATATAATTCTTTATGATATTCCCTTTCACAATCTTTGCAATTATAATGCATTCCATCTTTCCTATTTTTATCTTTATAAAATTCATTTAAATCTTTAAATTCTTTGCACTTTGTACATTTCTTTTGATGCGCCATTTATATATAGAAAATTTATATTACAGTTTTGACTTCTTCAATTCATATTCATAAAACTTATTTTTCATATGGTTATTTCTTCATTATTTAAATCTTTTATACTATAAGTTACAGGATCTGTGTTATTAATTTGATAAATCACAAAGATTTCTCTTGACCAATTGTTCTTATATTTGTTCGAAAATGTTTGTTTTTTACTAACAATTCTTACATGATCATTGACTTTAAATTTAGTTTTCGTGTGAATTTCAGGTGGAACATACTTGAAAACGGTCTCTAATAACTCCTTTTCTGCATCCTTATCTACGTCTTTCGGTTTCATTTTGATTGTGCTGTGAACTGTATCGTTATAATTGTTTACGATTTTTTGAAGAATATCGATCCATTTAAAGTTTTTATTAATCTCAAAAATTACTTTCATTCTCTCATTTTGAGTTCTGTTATATCTCTCTACAATACTTGATTTCTCTTCGTTTTCAGTATGATAAATCTTAATGTTGTATTTCCTCAAAACATCGTTAAATTCTTTATTTTTAAACTCTAAACCCTTATCTGTATGAAGTAGGTTAGGAGGTTTGTGATTGATCCTTATGGCATCTTTTACTATATCTTCGAAAGCTTTTGAAATATCCTTGCCGTTTTTTCTTTTGATAGCTCTTGACCAAGCATATTTTGAGAAAGTATCAATAACATTTAACATATACTTAAATCCATCATTTTGATCTGAATAGTTAGACATTATAACTAAATCTGCTGCTCATAAATCGTCAATTCCTAATGTTATAATTTTTCTCTTTTTAAACTTTTTTCGTACTGGTGCATGAATTTCTCGAGCTTCAATCTCTATCTCATCTTTAGTCTTCAATTCTTGCTTAACAGGTTTTGGATTTGGATTCTTTATAAACTTACTCTTGTTTGTCTTACATTTTGAACATTTTGCAGCAATTCTATACAATCCATTTTGAGTTTGAACGATTTTTGAATCTATATTTTTCGTTTTCTTTTTACACTTGTGACAGTGAATTAAATCATCTTCCATTTACATATCAAAGTTTCCAAGTTTATTTAATTCGTCTAATATATCTGTTTTATATCCATACGGTACTGTATCAATCTTATTTTCTAGGACAATTCTCTTATCATCTTTCGCTTCATAGCCGTATGGTACTGTATCGATCTTATTTTCTAGGACAATTCTCTTATCATCTTTAGCGTTCAGTGCTAACTTGTTTATAGTGACGGTGTACAACTCATGTTTGTAGCTTTTGATTACTGTCATCTCCCTAAATTCTTCTTTATCTTCGAACAAACATTTCTTCAAGTTTTCGATATTTATTGTTTTATTTACAACGCTTCTCTTAATCCCTTTACATCTAACTGGGTTTTTATCTAGATATTTGTACGAGTACATCTTAGACCTTAAACCACAAAATTCTTCTAAAACTTCGCTATTTAACTCATCTTTGAATTTCCCTATTACCTTCTTATTTTTAGTAGTGAAACATTCGTGATCTTTTGGATAATCACTTGTATCAAAGTCATCTATATTTTCTTTAATAATTTTAAAAGGATCTCGTTTCAATTCTAGGAAATAACTGTCTGTATCCATGTAACACAGATTCAAATCTGGATCAAACTTCTTTAATTTGTTGTAATAAAACTCGTACATTAGCAATTTTGAGAGGTCGAGAACTGAAAATCCTATGTAAATCGGTTTGTTAAATTTAACCTTTTGTTTGTACATGTGACTCGCTATACAGTTGTCGTCAAAGATGTTAAAGCATTTGAAATTTGTTTTCTTAGCTTGTTTCATTGAAAATTCTTCATTTCCAAGCTTAATATCACATCTGTTTCTCACATTTTCCATAGATTTTCCAAAAACTGAGTTGTTCATCAGCTTATAAAAGTCCTTTTCAAAGTCGCTTGTAGCTTTGGTTCTCATGTTTGTGTTAAAATCAATGTATTCTTTCATAAAAGGCTTCTGATCGAATGCAATAACTCTATTCACATGTTTCAAAATCATACCTTGTTCCAAATAGAACTTCAAATTTCTCGAATGAACAACGTATTCAGTTTTATCCAGTAGAGTTGTGCAAAGTTTGTTTTTAAAATGTTCTGGAGCAAGAGGTAAATCCTTGTGATGTTCGTGTAAATTTGTTGGATATCCAAGATCGACTTCGAGAATATAGCCATAATCTTCGTCGCCAGTGAGTTCTAAAATTGTTTCTTGCCACTCTTCTTTTGTATACGTTTTAGGATCCATCCACTTGATATCACTAAACGGCAGTTTTTTGCATAAGACCATACCCATAAAGGTTGTTTGCATCGAGATAGAGTAAATAGTTTTCGGGCTTTGTCTTATCAAAATCTTTTAAATATTTGTTATTTGCTTTCACATATCGTTTAATACACTGAGAAATGCCCCCGCGAATGCCTTTTTCAATCATCAAATACATATTATAATCGTTAATTAGCTGAAGCTCAATTTTCGTTAATTTTAACATTGCGTCCCATGCGAGACTGGGAGCTGTTAGATAGTGTGCCGGATCGAGTTTATAACAATTAAGGCAAATGTTTCTGAAATTTTCGAATATATCAGCAAGCAATAAAACATCTTGGATATTGTACAAATCAGAGTAATTTCCAAAATTTTTCTCTTTTAATTTGTTCCAAACATTTAAGTAGTGTTAAAAATCTTTCTCAGATATGCTCTCATCTGTCAAAAGTGAATAGAAATCTTGAATTCTCAATTCTTCTGTGTAATCAAGTTTTTCAATACTGTCGATAAATTCATAGGGAAATATTCCTTTTCCAGATAGAATTTTAAAAATCTCGTCGTCGTCATTTGGCTGTCTTTCTATTATCTCATTCAATATTCTTCCATCTTGTATAAAATGATTTGTATGTTTGAAGTCTTCTCTCTTTAGATTTTTAGCTAACTTTTCTATAGACGAGGCCATGAATCTGAACGTGTCTACAAACGAAAACTTGAGGAATTTTCTTGGCTTATCACCTTCGAATTCATAGCCATATCCAGAATTTACAGAATAATTTATATATTTTTCATCGGTGTTTGCAATCAAATCAACATTTCCATATTGTTTAGCCAATTCTTTTATGTACAAATGAGTATCGTAATTTGACATATTGTGGCAGAAAACGGGAATATTCTGAGGAAATTTCAAATTTAGATTGCAACATGCATGAGCTGCGCCTCGAAACTTGCCGGTTAAATGACAATGATCTCTCACTTTATTATAACTCTTATCTTTCCAACTATCAGGAGTAAAACCATACTGAATTGACCCAACATCATAAGCAGACCATTCACAGATATGACAAACGTTTGAATTTTGATACGAAATTTCTTCTTCTTCTGTCAATTTCATAGGTTTCATGTTCTTAGAATTATATTTTTTCGCTATGTATTTCGATAATTTATTGAGTTCTTCAAACAATTTTGTCGGGACGTTTTTCAAATCTTCTTCATTTTTGGCACGATAACATATCGGTTTGTACATGCGATTGGTCACATTCGACACTAAATATAGAGTAAAACCATAAGGAATGTGCCTCTGAATCTTGGTTGTAGTCGATCTTTGTGGATTGTTCTTGCATGTCGGAATTTTTTCTAATATGCTCTCAAAGTCCATATAAATTACGTACGGATGGTTAAATTTCTTTTGATAATTAGTAAATTTAGTTGTTTGACCTGGAAATGGCATAATTGGCTTACAAACTTCATGATTTTTACAAATTTCTAAGTGATCTGTTAAATCTCCAGATTTGTAAAAATGGCTTAAACATCTTCTACACAAAAATTTTCTTTCTTTATGTTTAGACAACTGCGAAGAAACAAGCTTATTTAAATCGGTTATCAAAACATAATGAGATTTATCATCTTGTTTAACATACAATAAATCAATGTTTGTTTCAGCGTCATATTTTTCAGAAATTTGTAACGGAACAATGTTAATATTTTCATCAAAACTGTAGACATTGATAGACATTGTTGGATACTTATACTTGGAATTGTAGCTTCGTTTTTCAAATATTTGTATATCTTTCAGAGACATTGGATACTCAAAACCTGAAAATATTTCGTCATTCACAAATTTTTCGTATTGCTTTACACGTTCACAGTCTCTTTCTGGTTTTTCAATAGCACATCTTATTGAGTAAATAAAGCAAAAATCATCTCTATTTTTTATATTTATACAAGCTTTTTTATCTTTGATATTCTTTGGTAAATCGATGTATGATCCTGCATTCATCATTTCGTGTTTGTTAAGGCTCAAAACTAGTTGTTTACAACTTTTAAATGTCCATCCGGAACCTTTATTTGGATTATTCGTTTGTTCTCGATGTGTTAATTTATTAAATTGCTTAGTAATAAAGTCGTTTACGTCGAAGATTTCGTCTGCTTTTATAGTAAAGTACATTGGGCAAGTTTGTCGTTCACCGTTTACTAAAGTTCGTTCGTATTCGCATTCCAAAGAGAGATAACCCTTCATATTTTTAACATTTTCTTGAAATTTCTCGATTAAACTTTTAATTTCTGACCGCATAATTGAAAGATATTTGTAAATTGACATGGAATTGTCGTTCAAGTTTGTTAAAATGTATTGCTTGAAAAGACAGTGTATTGAGGATAAAAACTTCTACATCAATGATATTTTCGGATTTTACTTTAAGAGTTTTATCAATTTCTTCGATCATTTCAGACTTGGTTTTATCGTTAGTACCGATAGCCAACTTTTCAGCTATTGAATGAAGTTTTTTCATCATTAAATAGGTCGAGATTTTTCTTTTCAACTTTGAAATTTCTCTTTAATTCACGTAATTTCTCAATATTAAACATGTTTTCGTGATCGGCAATTTTATTTTCTCTAGCCCATTGTCTTAAATAATTTAGTTCATTATCGTAAATTTGCTTGTTTTTTTCGTGACTTTTAGAATTATAATGGCGATCATAGTTTTTTCTTAAAATTTCTTTTTTGCAGAACGGACATGATATTTTTTCGCGCTCCATTTAGATAGAAAAATTTATTTAACTAAATGGTGCTTGTAAACCAACGATTGCGCCTCTCACGGCGTGATATCACTACGGATATGACGCAGGCGAAGCGATTATCGTGATGGTCGGTCTGTAGTAGCACACCTCGACTGTCATTGAAGATTTTTCCTTTATTCGTAGCAGATTTGACAACATTTTACAAAGCACAGCTTAAGAAAGTAGAAGCAAACAGCTGTAGATTTGGTTAATTTTTCATTCCACAGAGTAGATAGTAATGTACCGATCGCTTTTGGAGACGAACGACTGTAGATTCGGTTAATTTTTCATTGAGATTTGCTGTGTTATTTCTCAGCTTCCTTTATGGTACATTGAACAGTATTTTACATTGCTTTTCGGTCGGCTCCGAAAGTGCGCCAGGAACCCCATATTATTATCTACTAATGCTCTTTTATATGTTATTAGCATTAGCTTAACTAGCATTTTTCTCTTATCAGTTTATTTTATATGTGATTGTACATTATCACGGCATAGTTTGCAACAAACATGACAAATTCAAGGAGATTGCCATGATTTTCAACATTATCTAGTTTTTTGTTTAAAGTTTGTTATAGATGCTGGATCATTTGAAAGGATAGTAGGATTTTGGACATTTGCCATTGTTATGTGGCTACTTTTGTGTAACACGATGATGAGAATGTCCGAAATCCTATTATCCTTTCAATATCTAGTGTTTACACAACTTCTTTTCCTCTATCCTCGTATTTCTTTGAGTAAAACTATTTCAATCAATTGTTGGACAACTTGCCTTCTAATTTGAACTTTACTCTCTATTTTTAGTTATTCTGATCTTTGCTAGAAGTGTTGAAATATCTTGTTCTTTTTGACTATAGACAGCAGCCTCGTCACAAGTTAATGACTTTGGACGTTTTCGTGAATCTCAACACATACATAAATATGCTTAGCTAAAAGTTAATGGCTAATAATGAATGTATAATTTCTTTGATCTTTATCTCCAAAAGCCATGTAACAGGAGTAATACACTTTGTTCAGTTGCATAGAATACAACAACTATTTTCTATGAATATTTTTGCCATTTATTTGGTATAGCATTTGGCTCAAACAGTATTTTTTCTCTATCCCGTTACTAATCTGTTAGTTATGCTTTGCCATAAAAGCTTTTGTTGCATCAATTGTATTGTTTTCATTACAACTTGTTGTTCTTGCTTATCAGATCCCTGCTGAAAACTTTCTTTGTCCTCAGTTTTATAATTAGAAAACGTGTCTGATGAATGATTTCTAGAATACTCTTACTATGGAGAAATAAATGTTTTGTTTCTATATCTATACGGTACATATATAGATTATTAAAATTATTATTAAAACTTAATAGTTCAGACCACTAAAATGTATATTCATGTCGATGTGATTAGTAAAGTAAGGTAAGTTAGGGCCGCAACTGTGGAATGTTAAGATCAGTTTTCCTTTATTTTTAAAACATATAATTCCAATTTGTTTAGGTAAGTGAAACCGAACTATTAAGCAATTTAGCTACCGGCAAGTACAGTTTAAAACTGACTTCCTGACTGTGATTTTTATGTCAGTGAGAAATAATAATTAATGAAAAATAATTTGCATCAAATGGCACAGTCTGTTTTGAGATGCATGTCCTTATTAGGTAATTACAGATACTAATTAATGAAAAAATAATTTGCTTCGAATGGCACAGTCAGTTTCGAGATGCATGCCTTTTAATAAGGCAATTACAGATTTTAAAGACAAAAAAATTACAAGTAAGAGTGGTTTGCCAAGCTTTATTTAAATTATGTTTTCAACATTGTTAAAATATCAGCAGTATTTTATTCTAGAAATGAATTTACAATTCGATTAAATAAACTGTGTACGTAAAATTTACATATGGTATTTAGTTCATTACATATTTCAGGAGAGATTTCCTCAATATTTTGTTGGAGGGCCCAGAACCTTGACAACAATTAACGAAGCCTTATTATTTAATTTTAGAATATAAATGATGGAGAGCGAACGAGTCTGTCACTTATTCTTTACTTACTGTCACTATTCTCTGCTATTTAGTATTATCAAGTATTGTAATTTTAACACTCTCATTTAGCTGTCCACGATCTCTTTCGAGGACCCAATAAAATCCTCCAAATGCATTTTGTATCAAATAAATTTAATTTATTATTTATTTAATGGGACTCCTTCAATTATTTGTGGGAAGAGCTCCAAAATTGTTATTGCGTTCACAATTTCAGACTAAAGAAAATACAATAAGATTGAACAATGGGAAATTTAAAAAAAGTAAGCATAATTATATGCAACTAGCAATTGCCCGCGGCTTCGCACGCAATTTCCCGTTGAAAACAGTACACTATATTCACTTATTCTTTTTCTATCACATTCTAAGCATTGCTGAGATAATTGATAGTCGTTCCTTCGTGAGCCTCTTGGGCACATTATGAAGGTAAGTGCTATATTCCTGCCTCTATCTTTCGTGGTTTTTGCTAGGTGTTGATAAGTTATCCAGAACAATTAATAAAATGTATCAAAGGAACCCAATTTTGATCATAAAGTGTCTTCTTTCGGCTCTTTTCATTTACCTTCGATGTAACCAAATTCGATTACCTTATGTGCAAACATTCACGGATTTGTACAATAAGGTTGTTTTCATAATAGTGTTTAATAGTATTTTCATTGCATTAGATAGTTTATTGATCATTGGTGCAATCTGAATTTAAAATTAGGCAATGACGTCTTCTATGCAACCTGCATTACACTACTGATCAAGCACTTTACAATTTTACTCTAAATTTTAAATGTAAACAAATGTTTCTTCTGCCTCTTTGATGAACTTCAGCTGAAAGTATTAACAGCTGTTAAGTATCAGTTCGCTTAGTATTACGTGTCGTAGTGCAGTCTGTCTAAAACAACAATTTATAATTAAAATTAATTAAATAAACTATTTAAATTGGACCAAATTGTGAATCTAAACCATTCTTGAATTCCACTGAAAACACACAAAAATTTCATCAAAATCGGTCCAATAGTTTTTGAGTCTATAAAGGACAAACACACAAACATTTTTATATATACAGGGTGATTCAAAACTAAACGGCAATCTCTCGAGAGCTTATTCTATAGCTAAAAACAAGTAAAAAAGTTCATATAACCATATGCCCGGAAACGCTTCGTTAGCGAGTTACGCCTAGCGAAAGATTTCGCCCGGATTTCAGAACCCTTGGTGAAGTCAGGCCGTATAAAAATGGTAAAGGTAGTTACAAAGATACAAATACGATTGTTTTTTATGTTTTTATATCTGACAAATTTATTAAAATTCGTCCCAGAGCTGTAAATGCAATACTTTCAGAGATATCTTACGTAAAACACAAGAATTGGTGCAAAGAAATAACACATTTTTGTGTTTAAAACGTAAGATTACTTCCATAAATGTTAAATAAAGGTAATTTTTTTCTTAAACAGATTTGTAGAACATTTAATTCTGAAAAGATTCATGTGAATTACTTAGGAAAAAAATTAATAATAGGTATTGAAATTTAGCTTTATTTAAAAATAAAACAGACGCACAAAAATGCATATTCTTATCTGCATAAAATATTAACTAATGTTTAGGTTGTGAGTAACAGCTGATCATTTATTCAACACTTTTTATCGTCATATTTTCTTTGCAAAGGTTGGCAATATCAGCTGATCAACAATTAAGTTCATGAAGTAATATTTGAATAACCTTTATGGAGGTTTTTGTATTGTGGCGTGTGAAGATTGTATTTTGTGGGATCCTGTGATTATTTGGAAATATTTTATACAAGTGTATAAAATATTTTATTAAATATTTATTTTTAAAATATTTTATTAAATATTTTTATAAAAGTGTATGTAATTATCTTAGTAAATAATGGCAGATAATGTAAATGGTATGTATTCGTTTGAAGAGTATACGGACATGATACTGATTTACGGCAAAGTTAACAAGAATGGTTTAGCTGCAGTTCAGGAATATCGTGATACTTTTCCACATCGAAGAACACCTGATCGCAAAACATTTGAAGCTGTGGAGAGACGACTTAGAGAAACTGGTAGCTTTAAACCGAAGCGAATAGATACTGGTCGTCAACGTAGCGCAAGGAACTATAATAATGAACAAGCAATAATAAATGCTGTAGAATTATCACCAACCACAAGCACCAGACGATTATCACGTCAGTTAAATATTTGCCAGTCAAGCGTATGGCGGACACTTCATGAAGCACAGTTGTACCCATTCCATATAACACGTGTTCAAGACTTATTACCGCAAGATCTTAATAAACGGAAGATGTTCTGCCGCTGGTTAAGAAGAAATTGTTTACGACATCAGTATTTTCTTCGGCGTATTCTCGTTACTGATGAATCCTGTTTTACTAGAAATGGAATTGTAAATTTTCGTAATACCCATACTTGGGCGTACGACAACCCACATGAAACTGCGACGAGGCATTTTCAACATACATTTTCAGTCAATGTATGGCTTGGTGTTCTGGGTGATAATTTGATTGGTCCATTTTTCCTCCCTAATCGACTTAATGGAGTAGCGTACTTAAATTTTTTAAGAACAAACCTGCCTACCCTCTTGGAAGATATTCCTGTTCAAAACAGAATAAATGCATGGTTTATGCACGACGGAGCACCTCCACATTTTTCTAATGATGTGAAAAACTATTTAAATGATACATACGGTAGACAATGGATTGGTCGAAATGGACCAGTAAAATGGCCACCACGTTCTCCTGACCTCACGCCAGCAGACTTTTTCTTATGGGGTTGGATGAAGTCAATTGTTTATTCAAAACGGATTAACACCATAGAGGAGTTACGTAATCGCATTACAGAGGCGGCAGAAACTATCAAGAATGCTCCAAACGTTATGAAACGCGCTAGAAAAGAGTGGATTCGTCGTGCGAAAACGTGCATTGCTAACAATGGAGGACACTTTGAGCAACTATTATAGGTGATTATTACAGTTTTATAAAGGTAAATACATTTTATGTTAATGTTCAGTCTACAATAAATGATCAGCTGTTACTCACAACCTAAACATTAGTTAATATTTTATGCAGATAAGAATATGCATTTTTGTGCGTCTGTTTTATTTTTAAATAAAGCTAAATTTCAATACCTTTTATTAATTTTTTTTCCTAAGTAATTCACATGAATCTTTTCAGAATTAAATGTTCTACAAATCTGTTTAAGAAAAAAAATTACCTTTATTTAACATTTATGGAAGTAATCTTACGTTAAACACAAAAATGTGTTATTTCTTTGCACCAATTCTTGTGTTTTACGTAAGATATCTCTGAAAGTATTGCATTTACAGCTCTGGGACGAATTTTAATAAATTTGTCAGATATAAAAACATAAAAAACAATCGTATTTGTATCTTTGTAACTACCTTTACCATTTTTATACGGCCTGACTTCACCAAGGGTTCTGAAATCCGGGCGAAATCTTTCGCTAGGCGTAACTCGCTAACGAAGCGTTTCCGGGCATATGGTTATATGAACTTTTTTACTTGTTTTTAGCTATAGAATAAGCTCTCGAGATATTGCCGTTTAGTTTTGAATCACCCTGTATAGATTAATTTTCAGTTACTATTGGTCATTTGTGGGAATCTCTGGACCATACGAGGGCTCTATGAAACCTTCTGGACTTGGGGCCGTCAGCAATCTGTATTTATAGTTAAACAATTATGTAAAGTAGTTTAACACACTGACTGAGGAAGATTGCCTTATGGTGCAGAGGGAGAATTGAGAATGAAGTTGTTAATTTCTTATTCACTCTTATATCTAAATCACAGTTCATAATAGAAAGTCTCCCTTTTGTATTTTGTCGTATCTGTCCATCCATTAACTGCCTTACCCACGTTTGCACTATTCCACCACTCATTGCATGTTCACTGTAAGTTTCCATAATTTGACAATGGATTTGCTGCCATAATATTCCTTAAATTCCTTAGAACCAAATCTCAGAGTTGGTAGAATCATCAGTTGTCTCAAACATTTCAGTGGCCAAAGTAAACACAACACTAATCAACCGTAATGGTATCAGTGTGTGGCTTATGAATTTAAGAAATAAAACCACTTGAATGTAACACTGACAGTAGTGCAGAGGTAGCTTTATGGTGAAATGTACTTACGTTTTGGACGTGTATTGTATTAAAATAGTCTTTTAGCTAACTTTGTAACACTGTAAACATTCAGCTTTTTATATTATATGCCAAATTCGTCAGTACATTTTAAAGTCAAGGTTACATTTTATAAAATTAAAATAAACAGTTTCATAAAAATTAGATAAATTATTCTCCCTAACGTAATAATGATCTTTTCTTATTCTTTTAATTATAGAAATTATAAATAGAGATATTCTGGATATTACTACTGTTAGGACAATTTCTTTCAAAAAGTAATTCATACTTTGCTGAGTCAAGTTTGTCCTGAAGGTCACGCATAGTCCGGCGCAGCTGTAACACCTCATCAGCCAGTCCCAGCATTGGTTTCGTCTCTGCAGAGCTCTGCGCCGGGCCGGTACAGTCGGTTTTCACATCTAGTTTCAGCCAGTTTCAGGGCATTTGTCTTCTCCAACAGTGCTGCTTCCAGGTTTAGTGATTTCCTTCATGAGACGGTCCATGTCAGGGATCATCTGTACCACAAGAGAGATCTTTCAATATTTAAAACATTTTTACTCAAGTAATAAATAACCTTAGTAGTAGGTATAAAATAGTTCAATATATTTAATTATTCTTAATCAGACAATAATGATTTGAATTCAATTTTTTAGGGATTAACAATACTGTAAGAATTTTCAATATAATATTAACAATTTTGCCATAACAGAAATCAACAGATAGTGGGTTTGAATTAAGGACCAATAAAAGAAATAAACTGCTCATAGATAGCAAGTGTAGCCTGTGTCACCAATTAGGAGTGGGGATGAAATGCATGAATCATCCACTCATCACGCCTTACAATTTCACTAATTTTATTACTGAAGGAGCTGACCAGTTTGAATCATGGTTAGCGCATGTGCACAAGCAACTGTTCCCTCTACACTCCATGCCTCCATGCTAGAGCACATGGTACAGTCAGTGTCACACAAAAGTAGTGCTATCAATCGCTACACCACATGCGTCGAATTGCTCTATTTCTTTTAGTGCTTGTTTGGTTTGAAAGCAAGTGGCAAAGTATACTATAACTCATGAAAAGTGATTTCCAAAGTTATAGATTTTATGAAAGCTGAAAGGTTTTAATATATGTTAAGAAGGTGCATGAACTAGTTCAAGCTGCAAGTGGAGTGTGAAAAAGTATGTACCACAGAATCAGTGAGCAAAAAAAGGACAATAGTATAAGGCAACTTTCGTCCATTGTTAAAAACTCTAAACAAAAAAAAAGAAAGCGGCCAAAACATGTAACTTGTCAGGATGATTTTTATACATGTGTGGTTAAGCGTATTGTAAACAATTATTATTAGGTCGAAAATTATAACAATTCAGATAAAAATGCAAGCTGATATGAACTTTACCAGTTTACAAGCGTATAACGGATTCTTACATGAATAGGTAACAAATGAAGAAAAACTAAAACAAATAAAAAGATTTGTATGGAATCTCATGATGTGTCCTACCAAAGATTTGTGTTTATAAAAAAGTTTGTCTAATCTATATATAACAATGAGTCATACATTGACTCTTCTCATGTTTCAAAAAAATATGGTTTTTGACAGCTAAAATGCTGGTGTTGCTTTACCAATCAACAAAAGGACCCATCTTATACTGTTACACACAGGTGGAGAAATTAGCTTTATTAAGAACTGTTTGACAATGTAACAAGCAAACCACAAAACTGGCGATTATCACAACAATATCCATAACAACATGTACGTTAAGTGGTTTACAGAAAAGTTAATACCACAACTTCTAGAAAAAAAGTGCAGTAGTCCAGTGCTGCTTTTCTGATTAGGCATGCTAGGTATGTGCGATGGGACACAAAGGATTTGGGGTGCCAAAATCTAAATTTAAAAAAAAAAATTTTAAGGCGGAAAATGGAGGTAGGAAAATGTTTAAAATAAAATTTACAGGATAAACATTTATTGCCTGTCAACCATGAACCAAGCCCAGTGAGTGAGACTTGTATGCGATATTTTGTTTGTTAACTACGGTAAAAGGCTGTCCTGTACTAGTACAGCACAGTGCTACTGTCTTATGAGTCATAAGCTTTGTTTGCAGGTGCTGAGACACTGACCAACGCAACAACAAATCGCTTCCCTCCCGCCCCTCACTTTACAGCGGCTTGATAATTCTAACTCTATTGTTATCTTCCTTCCCTCCTGCCTGCAGGTTAGAAAAATCTTAAACTGCGTAGTTTTCGTGTGGTGACATTGTAGTAGAAGTGTGTAGACACTTGCAGAGTGAGTGACAATTGACAGCTTGTTTATTTAAAGCTTTTATTTACTTCATTAAAAGTTCCTATAGTTAACCAGTTAGTTACCTAATTGATTCTGATTCTAGTCAGTATTGAGAGTAGTATTATTTTTAGTTTTTAATTTGTCTTATAAAGTGTTAAAGTAACAGCGTTTTTTTTAATTTTTTTAATTTATTTTTTTTTATTAAAAATGATTGTTCAGTTGTTTGTGTACAGATAAGCAAGGCAGTTTTTCTTAACAATCATAAGGTTGTTACAAGAAAAGATATTTTTAAAATTATTTTTTTTACAGTCAGAATTATTTAACAGTTTGTGAAATCATTTTGATAGTATTTACAGTAGTTATAATTAAAAATCTTTTAGTATAATTTCATGAGCTTGTTTTTATTACTTTAATTACAAAGTTAGAGTATCTTTCTAAAACAAAATGACCTGTAAGAAAAAACCCAGTGGAACTGAGTTTCGCAAAGGAATGGCTGAAAATCAGCAAGAGGAAGAAAAAAAAAACTTTAAAAAGTTCCAAAGATAAGAAGTTTTTTTTACTTAAAATCGTGAATCTAACATTGGACACTCACATTCCCAAACTTTAACCAGCTAAAATGAAACCCAGACCAAAAACGATGAAAGTTATCAAGGGTCTAATCAATATACCAGAACCAGACTGTCTTTCACCACTACCGACTGCTCTGACACAAATGATACTACTAAGCCTGTGACGACCATCTTCTCGACAGTGACTTTGTACTGGAAGATCTTGGTACATAAACTGTTCAAGTAAACAAAATATTTAACTCAAATTTAAGTAAACTTAGATGCAGATTTTTCTACCTCTGAAAATTCTTATGAAGGTGCCAAAATTAAACGTGAACTCTCAACAAAATTATTTTTTGGTGAGTTTCCCAATGAAGAGAAGTTTAAGAGAGACTGGTTCTTCTATTCAAAATCAAAAGGCCAGGTGTATTGTTTTTACTGCCTTCTGCAGACGTAAAACATTTAGCTTTAGTGATTGGCTTTAGTGGTTGGAAAAACTTTTGTACTAGTTTTCACATGAGAGGTCCGAAGATCATAGAGAAAATGTTTTTAATTTTAAGGTAAGAAAAAAACACATCAGTATAAATTGGATCTCAAAGTCAATAAGGCAAAGAGGTTAAATACTGGTGACATCTACTAACTAGAGTTGTCGCTTTGTAAAGATTTTGTCGGCTAGGGGTCTTGTATTCAGAGGCAATGACCAAAAACTTTGTTCAACATCAAACAGGCTTTTCTTACGACAACTTAAACTCATAAGAGAGTTTGACACATTTCTTGCCAATCATCATACAAAATATGACGAGAATTCTGAACTATCCTGTAAGTGTCAGTAATCAACATAAGTAAAAGTAAGCAATACATGTTACTCATTTGGAACAACAAACCTAGAACTTTTTCAAAATGGTTGACAATTGTCATTGTGTAGTTAAGCTTTAATAACTTTTAGACATAGCTGAGTCAGTTAAGCAGCTTTTTACAAACTTTAAATGAGCCATGTTGATTAATTACTACTTTAATTTTTAATCTAAGTCCATAAACTGAGTTATTTAGTTTTTAAAACCCTTGTTTGAAAGTAATGAAATTAAAAAAAATAATCTTTTATTACTTATTTGATTATTTCATCAGATGCCTCTAAATTAAAAACATAGAATGCTCATAGAATGTTCAGGAATAAATAACCAAAGAAATGTAACACCTTCATGTTTGTTTCCACACATGATCTGAATTGCTAAACCAAAACCGTTTACCATATAATTTCAGAATAGGCTTCTCAAACCAGAATTTGAATCCTGATCCTTGGAGTGATAAGATGAGAGACGCTAGTCATTCAGCTGTTAGGCACAACATAACTCTTTCATCAACAGCAATTGCCTCCTACAGAGTTCACATCTCTTAGACCATTCTTGGGCAAAAATATCATCCTTCATCTCTTATGGATGTAGATTTCTATTATAAAATTCTAAGTGTAAAAAGTTGTACGTTGGTTCAGACATTCAAACCCTTTAGGAGCTATCTGATTTTGAGTGGGATCAGTTGCGAATTCGGTAAAGAAGTGATCGGTGGATGGATTTTTCATCAGTGTTTCCTAAAACATTCATACAACCTTTGTTTCCTAAAATGTCTGGCAACAGAATAATTATAAAAAACAGAACAAAAATAATATCATAGCTGTTATAATGTACTTGATTATTGAATAGAGGTATAACCCACTGCTTTACTTCTTTACTATGAGAAATACTCTAGAGAGGATGTGGGGAAGGGTCAAGTATCAGAAAAGAAGACTATTAGTCAAGACCAATGCAGATGTCTAGCTTTCTCCCATACTTTTGGTTGATAGAGGCTGGTTAATATCTAAGTTCTCTGACTTGCTTAAGGTTTATGGCAAACTCCTCAGAGAATGCAGCAAAGAGTGGATCCCATCCATTATTCATTTTTTTCATCTAAACTTCTAATTTTCCAGAAACTCTACAAAAAGCCATTTGGAATATTAAATGCAAAGATAGTTTCTTAAAATAAATAAAATTTAATGACTGAGTGGATCATTACAAATGAATGTAGCTCTGTTTTATTCACAAGTAGACAGCCTTTGGGGTTATAACTGTAATACGAGGGGTATTAGAAAAGTAAGTTCCCATGATTTTTTTTAATAGACAGCTCTATATTTCTACTTAGTGTTATACATCAATTTAAAACTTAAAAGTTAAGCTATTTTTCCACATAATCACCGTTTCTGTCCAAACACTTTTTGTAGACGATGCTCCAACTTTTCTATCCCCATGTTGTAGAATTCTGCCACTAATCGTTTGAAGAATCAAGTAACCTCTTCCTTGACTTCATCATCGGTACTGAAGCGTTGGCCACCCAAGTGTTCTTTTAATTTTGGTGATAATCACTTGGGGCTAGGTCTGGGCTGTAGGGTAGATGGGGCACAATAGTCCAGCCAAAATTTTGTCAGCAGTTCTTGAGTTTGACGTGAGACATGAGGTCGAGCGTTTTCATGGAGAAGCCTCACACCACTGGACAATCTTCCTCTCTGGCAGTTCTGGATCGCGCGTCTCAGTTTTCTTAATGTGTCGCAATATCTGTCAGAATTTACTGTTATTCCATGAGGCAAAAAGTCGATCAAAAGCAGGCCCTTCCTGTCCCAAAAGACGAAACTGAAGGCCGTCCACTTCGGTTTTCATCGTGAATTTCCATGCGGTCTTCACCGAATTCTCTACACCAATTCCGAACGTGTTGAACAGATATGCAGTTTTTTTTCCCATAAACTTCGATTAACTGATGATGAATTTCAATAGGTGAAATCTGTTTTGCATTTAAAAAACGTATTACAGCATGAATTTCGCATCTGGCGGTAACAACGATAGGGAGCTCCATCTTCGAAAGCAGCTAGGCTGGCACTGTTGGACGTAGCGAGGCGCGAGTGGTATGGATAGAGAGAGGGACAGCTGATGAGTAAGACAGTGTTGCCAGATATCTCCCAACATGCCGCATTCTGTCTCGGCGGCATAGGGAACCTTATTTTTCTAATACCCCTCGTACATCAAAAATAGCTTGATGCTACTTGGAACCATTGTCTTTTGCTGTATTTTTTTATTTCCATAGGTAAAAGCTGTAGGAAAAAAATTTTACATTTGGTTTTTTGCTGGCATTTAAGAATATGCCTTAAATTGAGTGGCAGATCTTGTTATTTTAGCGGGAAAAGTTTAAGCTGTTATTTCACATGGCTGCACACAACTTACAAGTTGCTTAATTACATTATTAAACTCCTAACAAACATTTATGGTATTTAATATTAAATAAAGATCCTTCTGGTATTTGCTTACATTAAATCTCTGCCAGTCGAGTTCATTCTTGATCCGTTGTGTCTCATAGATTCTCTTACGCAGGCAAAGTTGGTTGCATCATTCTGCGCCTTGAGATCGTTCCTGGCACGTTCCCCGTGGCACGTACATTGTCTCCCTCAGCTTCTGTGCAGCTGCGAGTTCATTGTCTGCCCGCAGCTTGAGGTACTTGCAGTGTTCCAGCCATGACTCATACGAAATCAACCTTGGATTCAGGCAAGTGAATCAGTCTGACATGCAAAAATAAGCAATAAAATTCGGACATAGCAAAACAAATGAATTATTTCATTCAACATACATTTCAGTCAAAAATATTGAATTATTCAACTCTAAAAGTTGTATGTTCTATATTTCTTAAGTACTAAATCATAAAAAAGTAATTATTGTATTTTTAAAATCTCTGTTATACCGTACATTTGACAATCATTTATATTTACATTAACCATTGCATTAGATGTTCAGGTTTTAATTTACAAGTACATGTAATATTTACCGATTTGTTTAAACTTGAACTACAATTTTAAAAACAGAGAATTGCTATTTATCATCTGACAACAAATAGACATCAGTATGAAACAATAAATATATAAATATACCTAACACAAATGTATTATTATTAAATCTGCAATAAGTCAACACTTTTTGTGTGATGAAATGTTTTTAAAAATGTATTAAGAAAAATCGAGATTACAGTTTGTATAAAGTACCCCGTTGATTAGATGATAAAAATATAAATGGACCCAGTGTAGATCCTTGAAAATCACCATAGATTTTAATTTACAACTAGTGTTTTTTTAAGGCCAAAAGCAAATAGATTATCATTTACCAGATTAGAATGAGTAAAAACCAAACCATCTAGGTTTAACTCTAAAATTCTAATGAATCCTATTACTTCTTAGGCAGTCGAAGAGGGTCAGGCTTGAAGCTGGTGTTTGCACAATTCTTGTCCATGCCAAGGTTGTTCCTACAGATTTCTAATGTCTCGTCTTTATCCTGCAAGTCCTGCTTAAGCTGGAATCGGACCTCCTCCAGTCTATTCATCTGCTCCCATGCTGCTTGTGCCTTGTCTGTCAGCATCTTCTTCAATGACTCCAGTGTGCTCAACTCCTGGAATAACACCAACATTGCTCATGTTTATGAGAATATGATTATTTAATTAAAGAATAAAATTGTTCACAAGTCAAGCAAAGTTCACATATGCTTATGGTGTGGCGATAATACGATTATCCATGCCTTCAAACTGTTCATAAACCTGTTATGTTCACCCAGTACTTCTTTTACAGTTACATTGTAAATAGTTGTTTGAATGGTTCCATGACCATGAAACTGGTTGATTGAAATAAACTTACGGTCTAACGCTGTTCTATTGTTTTAACAACTCTCAAAAGTTAACCAAAGTGAAATATTTACTAAGCTAAGAAAATATTGTGAATTCACTAGAAAATACAAGTAACTTAACCCTTTGCCCTTGGAACTGCCACCACTATTTCCATGAGCACAAAGGGTTAAGATTTCTAGCTACATTCAGTATGAAGCGAAGGATGGAAGACCACTCACATGTTTCAGCTCAGTCTCCGCCTCATCTCTACACAAATCTGCGCCTCCCCGCTGATCTCTCATGCTGAGACACTCATTTGCCAACGTGAAGTTTAGATTGAGATTCTCGATTTCCGATTCTGTTATTTCCTTCTCAGTCGTTAAGTCTGCAATCTCCTTCTCCACAGCCTCAAGACAGTTGTTCATCAATTCCCGCCATCTTGACACTTCAGTGATTCTGAAATCATGAGAATGGATTCTAGAATACAAAGCTTGTGATACAAAATATATACTGTTTATTAATTTGCCAGTTACACAAACATGACAAAAATAAAATAGGCATATAGGATGAAAAAAGAGAAAGAGATAAAAAGGGCATTCGTACCCACAATATTAGTTTCCTTTACATTTACCTTACTTTTACCTTGGAGAACTAAATTGTTACTCATTTCTGTAATTGGTAGAGAGATCTTGATCTAATTTAGTAAACAATTATTAGATACATTAATAAACAATAAGGAAGAGAACGGTGGACTCTTGAATTCACATCAATACTTTTAGAAAACATTACATCAAAATAGTACTATAAATGTTCATCCCAAAAGTTATAACTTGATCCTGTGAGTAAGTTTAGGTAAAAATCCAGAAGCTGGGGGCTTTACTCTAAAAGATTATATGGGAGCTTGTCAAGCGTCTAGGAAATGAAAGTAGATAATTTTATCCTGACCTCATTGTTCAACCACAGGACCCCGCTACTGCTTAAAACAGTGATATTTGTGGCAGTCAAATGATATCTCATGAAGGTCCTCATGTGGAGAGGCAGCATAACACATTTTAAAAGTTTCATACTTACAGCAGAAACTGAATTGAAAAAAAAAGAATTGAAACTTGATTTTATTAGAGGCGAAGTTAGGACCATAAAGTCCTGTATTCCATTTAACCTTAGAACAATATATCGAATTAAAAAACATAGGTACATTAATTGAAAAGAACATGATAACTGAAAAAAAATACCATAACTATTGACAGAACCTTATTGATTAATTTAAAACCTTATTGACAGAAAAAACTTAAAATAATAGCATTGAACGCAAGATCCCTACGTAAAGTAGTCTTAGCCCTAACTTCGCCTGGTAAAATAAGACATCTTTACTTTTACTTTACTAAAGTAGTAAAAACAAAAGCATAATAGTAAATTAAAAAGGTCTTACAACATAATGACTTAAAAATAAGTAACAAATTAGAGAATAATTCATTCATATCATTCACATATTTAGCCCCAAAGTATGCTACCGCTGATCCAGACCACATCATACACGACACTCCCACAAGATCTCCGCGATCTGTCCCTCAAACGAGAATGCATGCTAAAGTTTCTGATGTCATCGGGAAGATCAGTTCCATAGTCAGCAGGCAGTAACAGTGAATGAATTAATATAATATTTAGTAATATTTCACTGATTTTGAAAATGAAATGAAACATTTTGGACAGATAAGTAGATAATTTAGTAGTGCATATATAATGTAGAAGAATATTATGATAGTCACCGAGTTCTTTCAATTTCATTATGGATAGTTTTGTGTGTAAACCTGGTACATACAAGTAGAAATTAGAAAGAATTTGCAGGTCCCTTTTTTTGGGATTTGGCGTTACTGCCAGAGTCTTTTAAATGGAAAGTAACGAGGGAGAACCTTCCTGAAAGGGGTTAAGATTTTATATAATTTGGTTAGTTTAGACTTCAAGCCTACTCACCACAATTACTAAAATGCTGCTTTGTATTAACTCAGTTATCCAGGTCTGAATACAAAACATAACTATCTATAAACTCGTGAACATTTAGATTTTCAATTAGCTTGCTTATGCTTAACAAAAAAATGATCAAGGTGAATGAAAATCATTTGGATAACTGAAACAATTTTTCTTTTTAGTAACTTATGTAAAAATGCGATGAGGGATAAAGTGGCATAAATATTTTAATAAGATAACACAGATTGATTCATTTCAATCTATTTGTGAACACCCACTATGTATAGTTGACATCTGTTGTTTTACTAGTATAGTTTATAGTTATATTTTTGGCTTTTCATGTTTGTATTACTTTTTTCTCTCTCCCTTTTCTAAGTAACTAATATTTTCTGATTCCACAATGGAAAATATGGTTAAACAGGCTTTCACTTTAACCATGAAAATTTGTTATATGACTATATTAGAATAAGAGACATAGAAAAAATATTGAAATTCCTGTAGACAAAATATGTGAAATCTCCAGATCTCAGAGCCATTACCTGGTACGGAATATTGTAAAGAACTTAACTGTGAAATAGCTGTGATTAATCTGATACTGAATAAAAAACAACTATATGTAGGAGGTGTACACAGATCTTCTTCTGGCAGCTTAAATCAGGCACTACATCTCATCTCAGGGATGCTTGAACACACAAAAGCAGAAAATCACCCTATCCTGATACTTTAGCGACGTAAATGTTGAACTGTTAAAAGCAATCATAAAAACTTAACCAAATGTCTTAACCCGTCACAGTATAAATAGGTTGATTCTGCCTCCTACCAGGATTACCTCAAACTCAAGATCATCAAAATTGACTTCATCTGTTCAAATCTTTTCAAAGCAATCACCTTGAATATAAAGTTTTACATAGTGGATTATCTGACCATACTGCACAACTGTGTACGGCCCAGCCTAACATAGTCCTGGAATTTTCTGCAAGTCTGAAAGGGAATGAAACAAAAGCTTTTGTGAAAACAATCTTACCACTTTAAATTTCATACTACTTGAGGAAAACTGGAAAGAGGTACTCAAAAAAGAAATTTGAACAATAACAACAATGAGCAAAACAAAATTGACTAAGCCACTGCTAAAAAAAAGACTACGATCTTATGCTGAGAGAGTTGAGAAAAGAGGTTAAGAAGGTTAAAGCCAATCTCATAAATAATACAGAAAATAAATCTAAAGCCTTACGGCAACTAATAAATACTGACAGAATGGAAAAAGTGCAGCACAAGAAAAGTTAAGCTAGAAATCAAGGAAAAGCAAGAAGATGACCAATATTCCGTAGCTAACCACATGAATTATTTCTTCACAAGCATCGCAGAGAAAACACTGAACAATAATCCTAAAATCATGCAATAGCAACACCTTCATAACCAAGTACTGGACATGATTTACTCTTCTTTCAAAATACAAACTCAGTAGAAGTATACAATATTAAAAATCTCAAACCTAAAACCTCTGCAGCAACAGACAATATCTCCATAAAACTATTAAGGCACTGCAGTGATTCTCTTACAATTCCTCTCACAAAATAATTAACAAATCCCTCAGTCAAGGTCAATTTCCCTCAGCATTAAAATTGGCAAAAGTTATGCTAATATACAAAAACGGTAGTTAAAGAGAAGTGAATATTTACAGACCACTTTCAATCATTCTGACCTTATCTAAAATTTTAGAGAAAGTAAATACTAAAAAACTTTTGGTCCACTGTGAGCACTATATCTTAATAACAGACAAGCAACATGGATTCATCAAAGGAACTTTGCTGACTTTGTACTTGACAACCATGAAGAAAGGAAACTTGTAACTGACAACTGTTGCCTGGGAGATGATCTCATACTGTACAAGTTAGAAAAGTTGGGAATAAAAAGACCACAGCTAAAATATGGTTCAATAGCTAATCTAGAAAACCGGAGGCTATCAAGATCTCTACCCATAAACCGAGGAGTACCTCAGGGTTCAGTATTGGGACCAGTATTATTTATACTGTTTACAAATGACGCCTGAATACCTTGAAACTTTCTACACAATTTCGATGTATGCTGATGACACCACCTTACTCTTGAGTGGATCAAAGACATAATCTTGATGTTAAATGTTACACAGCATTAAAAATGGCCTATCAATATTTGTCACTCAAATCATCTTAGAGGTTAACCCACGAGAAAAAACAAACCAATTAACTCTTGGGAGAAGATGTGAAGAAGTCCCAGCAATTCCTTGAAGTGGACAGAAAACCCCAAGTAAAGTGTCTGGGAGTCATTGTTGATGAGAGCCTCTCCTGATCACATACTGACAATCTACTTCCTAAACTCTTCACTTATGTGTTAAAGCGAATAAAATCAATAACCAATTTAACTACTGTACAAGTAGCTTTATCACTCTCTGTTCAAAACACACCTTAGATATGGACTAGTGGTGTGGGGAGGGAACCTCAGCAAGTAATCTCCCTGAGAGTATTGGTGTTGCAAAAGAGGGCTATAATAGTCTTATCAGGGTTAGGCATTAGGACAGGTTGTAGAAAAGCAATTATAGGTCTGAAGATCATGACTGTAATAAACCTCTATTTAGAAGAAGTTCTAATGTATGCTGTTTGACAATCTTAGATACAAGGTAGATATCTTCACGACTACAACCACCCAATATAGCCCAAGATACCATCTCCCAGCTCACCACCTCTCCCAGTATGAAAAGAAACCCTCTTATATTGGCATGAAGCTGCATGACCTAAGGAAATAAGACGTCTCTTCAGAGGAAGATTGAAGAGTGCCCTTACTGACTGGTTAATCAGCAATCCATTCTACTCAGTGGCTGAGTTTCATTAAAGAAGACAATGAAACACTACTTGAAAAAATTTTGTTTTTGTTTTAATTACTTGACAACATTTCAATACTTTTGTATTTGTATTTGATAAGTCAGGTTGTATTCAAAACCTAAAACAAAGTAATTTGAGGGGGTATCCTTACACAGTAAATAACTTATTGTTTTTTAATAGGTTATTTATTTTATCCATGTGTAGTGCTTTACCAGTCCCTATATTTTTTTGTCAAAGCAATCACCAAGAGATATTCTTTGATTGACAAGTCCATCAATATCTCATTCATCACATGATCAAACTTTGCAATCTGAAACAACTTTTATCATATATTTTGACCTGCACATATTTTAATACCTTTTCAGGTTTCGAGCTGGCGGTTGTTAAAACTTTTTAAAGAATACAATACACAGCTAATAAGCATCTTAGATTGAAACTAATAGAATATTTAGAATTGGATATGTGAGTTTTGAATATACTGTATAGTAAGGTTTAAAGAATGATAGCCATAGGAAGTTCAGGAAGTATAAAAAAATAAATAGTAAGCAATACTAGTGTAACATGGTAACTACTGTAATTCTTAATGATTCCAGCCAAACTTTGCTTCTTATAAGTAAGTGAAAAAGTGAAGAAAGCTTTGGAAGCTTTACAAATTACTAACATATCTCGTATCAGAATCAGAATCAGAATCAGAATCAGAATCAGAATCAGAATCATCTTTATTTACAATCATTGAGATTACAAATAGTGTATTTTACAATAATGTGAGTTTTGAGTCTTCAAGCAGTTTTTAGATGAGAGTTTTCACTGTAGAATTCTTCGAGTTTGTAAAATGGTCGGTCCAGGAGCCATGCTTTTAGTGCCGATCTCAGCGATTCCCTCTCTTGGTGTGCATTTCTTGAGGCAGTGAATTGTGAAGTTTTCTGCCGATGTAGGATGGTTTAGTTTCAAATTTTTAGCGTTAGGTGGTGTGCTGGCAGGATGTAAAGCTCACCGCTTCTGGTGTTGTGATGGTGAGTGTCCTTGTTCCTTGGCAGATCTTTTCCATCAACGTACATCACTACCTCTTGGATGTAGAGTGAGACAACAGTCATGATTGTACGAAAAAAAACAAATATCAAAAAGTACTAATATAACTAAGTTAGTAAAACTTTTAACACAGTAACCATGAAATTTATGTTTTTTTTTTTGTTTAAAGGAGAGAAGTAACGGAGGAGCCCTCTTTAGTATTAGAATTTGTAAAATGAGGATCCAGATTATTCAGTTTCAGAATATTTCACTGTCCATGTTAAGCTATCTTGTCTATTTTAATAGTAATTATGGTATATTATTTCAAATTTCAGTCTGAAAAAACCTGTAAAATATAGCTGCAAATAATACACACAAAGATGTATTCTGAATGATAAAAATAAGGTGTTATTGATGCCATAAAGCCAACATTTTTCACTGGTGATTTGACCAGGATTACATTAAAACAAAATAATCCTAACCATTAAACAATAATACTAAATAATGGAGTTGTTAATTTAGTATAAGGGTCTATTAATTCGAATTGTATGTAATGTATTTGTAATTTGCATATTTTGCCTACAGGATATGGCCACGGGTAGGCCTCATGCAACTTCACAACTATCCTCTTCTTCTCCACAAACAAAGTACATCAGGCTGTGTTACAAATTCCAATACATGAAGATACTTCTGGTAATTTTCGAGATACCTCAGAAGACTTAGAACTGATCTGAACAAATATATCTCCTGGAAAACTGATTTCAATAATGTCTAATGGCTGTTTGAAGCATCTCTCAATGTTGGAGTGTGTTCCTATCCTTAAGGATTTGTTTTCTCAACTTTGTTTTTAGATACATTGCAGAGAGTCCAATATCTGAGGAATTCAGTGTGTATTTCACTCTTTTTTGTAGTAAGTTAATCTGTTCTCATTATACCTCTAATCTAATACATCCTGGAACATATACATCCTTGTTACATGCCTTGTCAGTTCTTTAAGAGCATGCTGGGCCCTTTAAATCTATTCTAGAGATAATGTGTGAAAATAAATATTTTGACTGATGCTTTGTTGTCATTACTAACTTGTATAC
>NW_025781086.1:0-33941 GCF_021130785.1 Homalodisca vitripennis | reverse complement strand
TTGTGGTTGAAACCACCCGTCAACTATCCGACCACCTATTTGTGGTTGACCTGGCGCATCAACTAACCGATCCACCTATTTGGTGAAATAATATTAAACAATATTGAACTATATTGAAAAAGTTAAATTGTGGACTCAAAAATTTATTTTTCGTATTCATTTGCTTCAAAACGCAGAAGAGATCATTCGGATCAGCTTTTCAAACAACTAAATATTTTTAACAATAAAATATTTGTTCATATTCAAAGTTCTTCGGGCTTTTTATAAGGATGGAAGTGGCAACCGGGGGGGACTGAAAATTTATTCTATCAAACTAGAAATGTAGTAAATCGCCCATTTTTGTAAGACCGAGGGTGAATAAATCATTTTTTTCAAAA
The DNA here is from genome assembly GCF_021130785.1 of Homalodisca vitripennis. Classification (NCBI taxonomy): domain Eukaryota; kingdom Metazoa; phylum Arthropoda; class Insecta; order Hemiptera; family Cicadellidae; genus Homalodisca; species Homalodisca vitripennis. The sequence goes on along the minus strand of NW_025781086.1, from coordinate 33,564 downwards.
ACTTTTCTCTACTATTAGGCCCAAAAGGTTTCAATCGTTTGCCACAGGAAATTCAAAGTTGTAATACTTTGGTTTCCTTTTCTAAATAAACTAAAATATATGGCTATTTGATGCTACAAGTATTGATGTTTCTGTTAACGGTAAAATTTACATTAGAATTATAGTTCATGAGGTTCCGATTCCTATGCAGTGTGAAATTCCCGCCCTTGTGATAAGAACCCTATTGTTTATTCGTCACAGGAGCTGCCTGGTTACAGTGTTTTTGTTTGAAAGACTAGACTGTTAAGAACATCTTTATTTTGTTATTACTTTAATATTAGTTTTTAATTTTGAGTCACCATGTTATCTGGATATAAGGTGACTGTTAAATTTTCCACAAATGTCTTGGGAAATTACTATTGTAAATAATTTGGGAAATAAAAATAAATATTTATTATTATTATTATTCATTTGTGGTTGGACCTGCGTCAAACTAACCGACCACCTATCTATTTATGGTTTGTAAACGAGCGTCAAACTAACTGACCACCTCTTTGTGGTTGAACGATGCGTCAAAGCTAAATGACCACCTCTTTGTGGTTGACCAGCGGTTCAAAACTTAAACCGACCAACCTATTTATGGTTGACACGAGCGTCAACTAACTGACACCTCTTTGTGTTGAAGAGCGTCAACTAACTGACCACTCTTTGTGGTTGACAGCGTCAACTACCGGACCACCGGATTTCTGGTTGAACCGAGCGTCAACTAAACTGACCACCTCTTTGTGGTTGCCAACGGAGCGTCAACTAAACTGACCACCTCTTTGTGGTTGACCAGGCGTTCAACTAACCGACCACCTATTTATGGTTGAACGAGCGTCAACTAACTGACCACCTCTTTGTGGTTGAACCATAGCGGTCAATTAAACCGACCACCTATTTGTGGTTTGAACCAGCGTCATCTATACCGTACGCCAATTTGTGGATTGAACCAGCGTCAAACTATCCGACCACCTATTTTGTGGTTTCGACCAGCGTGTCAAGCTAACCGATCACCTCTTTGTGGGTTGAACCAGGCGTCAATTACACCGACCACCAATTTGTGGTTGGACCAGCGTCAAGTGCTAACCCGACCACCTATTTATGGTTGAACCAGCGTCAACTAACTGACCACCTCTTTCGTGGTTTGACCAGCGTCATACTTAACCGACCACCTATTTGTGGTGTGAACCATGCGTCAATTAACCGAACCACCCTATTTTGCTAATAGTGGTTTTCTTTTCACGTTCTTACAATTAGTTGATTTGTGTGAAATAATTATTTTTGATGTGCCCAATGGCCGATTTTAAATATGTCAAGCTAAGGCAAATATCATGTTAAAAGAAAATGTTTGATATTTTTAAATTTCCTTTTTTATGCCCCCTCCCCTATTTCGCACCTCCACCAGGAACTAACATATACTACGACGATTATTTAGTGCGAAGTTCCTCTATCGATTTCAAGACAAAACCAGGTATGTGTGCATAACAAAATTGTGGGCAAATCGCCTCGAAGGACTAGACCTTTATAATCAGAATAGTCTATTAAAATTATATATAAAATTATATTTCCATGCGGTGGTGCATAACGAAACTATTTAAAATTATTACTACACTTCGATTACTTCTTCTCAACGTTATAGATCCTCAGATGAGGAGCGATTGTGACGCATCAGCTGACGACAAAGGGTAAGGGCAAAGGGCGCCAGCAGTCACCAGCCCACGTCACCTAAGGTCAAGCGGTGGGCGAGGTCTGTGCGAGTCGCCTCTCAGCAGAAGCAGTTCTGAATTGGGTGCCAACGACCATAAACCTTGGATCCTGCTTCGAGATGTTTTACAAAAAGAAATTCTACGGTCAAAACTTCAGCTCTTGTTACCTCAAATTACTGAGATGCTCTCGTTCAGAGCACTGTCGTGCTACGCACTCGTCGGTGATTATTTAAATAAAAATTTGTTTTGTTGATATTGAAACCAAAACTCTTATTAATTACTGTTAAGAGCCTTTTACGACCTTTACAAACCTTCGAGGAAGCTAACCATAGTAAACTGTCTCGAATTTCTAATTGCAACATCTCTAAATATGTTAGGTTCCCTAACAGTTAAAACTGTTAATCCAAATACTACCAATGGGGTAGGAATTTAAGACCACCACACTAACACTACTGTTAGGGGTCCTACATGTTTTCGGCCATCAAAAGTAATGGTATTATATTTAAAGTAATTGATGGACATCAAGATGATTTCTGTTGTTATTTCATGACAGATTTACCTTACTTTTATCGGAGGCCAAAACGAATTCACAGACGGTTCGTTGACGAAATTAAGAGGGAAATATTACATGTGTAATATAATGTCTCCCATTACCCGGTAAAACAAAGCTTAAATGGACATCAAAGCCCTGATTGTTTTTAATTTTTTTCTGCAGAAGGCGGATAGGATTGTTTGTATTCTTGTAGTTGACACCTCGGTGACCACGCTACTTCGGCTCTTATTAGTATGACCGGTGTTGGAAGATGCAGAATATATAATGATTTCTCAGAGTGGGAGTTGATTTACCGGAATTCTGGAATTGAAAAAGTGTTAACACACCTAGTTTCTGGGTTGTCTGTCTACTCTAGGACAAGTTGACGGTGATAGTTGCAAAATCCTTTGTCTTTGCTAAATAAAACTTCTTTGTCCACAAGGTATTTTCCTGATGTTCTGCAGTTAGTGTGGACTGTGCCTTTTTATATGAGAGGGAACCCCGACATGATTGAGAGTTATAGGGCAATTTCAGTATTGTCTGCCTTGTGCAACTTTGTGGTCATGGGCTATTTTACAGATGCACAGTATGGTTTTTCGGTGGGTCTTGATGAAGTAAAAATGGTGGTGACTCTGCAGCTTTGGTGCTGGTTGACATGATCAAGGCTCTCGATAAGAGATAAGCTGAGCAATGCCATGGTATGATGGGCAAACTATGTTCCCAGTCTTATCTACAGAACAGATTACTCAAGTTCCTGTGCCCGGTTGATCGCACGGCATTCACGCAAAGAATCAGTGTTGGGTTCCGTACATTTTCTTATCCTAATATAATCTGCTTGACCCTAAAGTCATAAATTATCCAATATGAACATGAAAACAAAGGCATGTGTATACAGTAGTATTGTTGACAATATGCTATTCAGATAACACGTTGAGATAAACACTTTCTAATGAGAATGTACTGGCCGAAAACTGTTTGAATCCTGGCATTAGTACTCGTGTCAATGCGCTAGTCGTGGTAGCTGCACTTATATATATAATATTTGTTTAAATTCCTCCTTTTTAGGTATTTTTAAATTTCTAACTAGAATTACACATCACAATAACAACTGCTATTGGCGGAGAGTTAGCGACAACTCATTATTTGTAGATAGTCTGAAAAGTTTCTTTTCGGTCTGTCTGTCTGTCGGAGTCTCTTCAACCTTCTTGTATCTTTGATCATTCGAACGGATACATCTCGAGACGATTAAACTAAACTATAGACTTGAAATTTTGCATGAAACTTCATTTCTTTATAGGTAAACATTCGAGTTCGAACGATGGTACTTGAGTTTTGATTGAGTGGTAGTGAACACTTAATTTTACATTTGTGTTATGGGTAACAATGATATCTATGAGAAAATCAAACAAATAAATATATTTTTAAACTAAATAAAATCAATCAGCCATTTAAAACGTGTTGTGGCAGCAGAGTAACACACATAGCCTTAAATAATCAATAAGAAATTAGCTACCAATAATTTGAATACAAACATCAGCGAGGCCTGTTACGTAACACGTTGTTTGACGTAACTCACCTACTTCTGTAAATAAAAATACCACAAGACAAAAATTTGCCAAAGGAAGAACCGAATTCTTCCATTGTTAAGATTGTAAGATATTCCTTGGTAACTGAATTTATACTACTCTTAAAACGACCGGTTTTAAAGAAATTTACACAGGAATCTATGTTTTTGCTAAAACAATCAAATTTAGTGTCTAATGTATTTTTCATCGAATGTTGACAATTAAAATACAGTAAGTTTTTTCTATATGGGGCCTTTTTAATTTTAAAAAGATTTATAGTTATGATGGTTGTAAACAATGTTATTAGATATTTTATTTTACTTCTACTCCAGAGCACACAATAAGAGTTTGTAACATCACATGTTTTGGGGGATTTCTTTACTTGAGTTCCCAGATTAAATATTTTGCCTTTCCTTACTTTACTTAAATTCTGTTTCACATTTCAACATTGTCAGGTCAGAGTTCATCACCAAGTGATTTACTTCCTCTCCATTAGTGGGGAGGGATACTTGTAGGATTTTGTTTAAAAGGACTAATTAAAACTCTGTACAAATTATGTTTTCTACAATAGTATATAAACTGTATATTTTTTATTGTAGGTTAGGGGTTTTTTCATTATATGAAGTGGTGTGTTCATTGTATTGCCTCAGTATATCTTGTAAGTTCGGATTAGACAAGATGGAGACGAGGGGTATATCATCTACAAGAATATTAGATACAAGTTAGTGTTTTTATATTATTCGTACGGGAATTGATTTGAGTACATTAGGTAAGATGAGTGGCTTCAGAGTATTGACCCCATATGGTAACTCTCCTTTTTATTTAAGAGGTTCGGATTCTGAATTTGTGAATTGGTTTGTTGATATTCTCATTGCTTTCTGTGATCTATATTTGGATTCTGGTTTTTGGGTATAGTTTTACAACCTGTTTTTTACGGACACTGGTTGCAATAGCTCTGGGCTTAGGTCGGAGGACTAGAACCTGCTTAGTGAAGCTGTTCAGCTAGGCCAATATGCTAACTTTTTTTTAGGTTAGTTTTTCTGCTCAACTGATTGTCCTAATGGAATGAGGAGGGCGCTATAGTTTTAAGAGACTTGCGATTTCCCAATGTCCAGCTTTGAGAAGACCTCAGGAATCTGACACATGAGAGAATTTTCTATATTATTTTCGTGCCCCTTTTGTTTAAAGTAGCTTGTTGATCTATGTATGGGTAGCTTCAAATCTTGTATGGGAGAGAATCCTTGACCCTTCCCTAGTCGTCCCGTGTAAAACAAAGCTCATTCATTCATCTTAAAAAAAAAAACACCCCCCCCCCCCCCCCCCCACTTTGGGGGGGACAAATGAGGGGCTACACGTCGAGGATGGACAGTATTGACAAACAGTTTAGAAAAAACTATTCGTTGTTCCCTCGGGATATGTTTGCAGTAATTATTAATCTATTATAACGCATAGTTGCATTACTCAAGGCACGGAGGGAAACTGCAGCATATGTTACTGTTACTGTGAATTGCATTACTAACCATTGAGCTTAAAGTAATCCGGAATAGAACAGTTGTTACTTTGGTTAATTTAATCACAGGATATTCAGGGTTAATTTAATCGTTAACTACATTTCAACTCGCTTACTATTAAATCAATCCACACTTCACCAGTTTAGTGTCACTTCGATACTTTTAATAAAGTAGCGTTTGTATTTGTTTTTTTTTTCTATATTAGAATACGATTAGAGTACGAGTATCCTAGCACAGTGTAGAGCGACACAAGACTCACCCAACACGAGAGCAGCGGCTGCAGCCAACAACACCAGTGCACCCAACACAGCGCGAGAGTCCGCCATGGCGACACAACAAGACTGACCTCGGGCCACGGATTCCCCGCTTATACAGCCGCGCTGCAGTGGCGTCACCAGAACCATAACACGGTCCAGGGACGTATGGCAACAGAGCTCAGGACCGCATTGTCCTGGCACACACAACGTCTCCTTGGAAACTGTAGCCGTTTTTTTATGTCTGAGCCTTACTGAAGATGTATTGATATTATTAAAATTCGTGTATAAAAATATAGAGGAAAGAAATGTTTTGGTTAAAATGAAATACTTGTATACCTGTTATTAACCGTCAATAATATGATATAGGATACTCGGGTTAGAGTCAGTATAAAGAGTACTAAGGCTTACTCTTACGTGCAGTGTTGGCTTCGTCAAAGCTTACTGGTAATTACAAAATAACGTTCTCGTACAATGCCCATTACTGAATTCAGTGTAGCATTCATTCCAATACACTTGTCTGCTAAGTACTCAGTCACTTTCCTGAATGTCTTCTTAAACAAAATTAAAAACCTTTATTAAAATAATCAAAAAAAACTTTTCCTTTTTAAAATTAAATCCTTTTTTAATTAAAAAACTTTTAAAAAATTTTAAAATTAAAAATTAATTTTTTTTCGATATTTTAAAAAACAAAGAGCTTTTATTGTTTTTTTTCTTTTTGAAAAGATAAAGTGAAATTCCCGCACATAATTTCCCCCGGGAACACCCGGGAGGGGGAAATTTTACGAATTGAGGAAAAAAGGATCAAAGGAAAATTCCGTTATCGTATGAAGATACATGTTTGCTTTATGCAAAAAGAAAAAAAGACTTAAAAATTTCACCAAAGTTCTCGTCCCCCGAGGAGCCTTACTGAATTGATTTTAAAAATAAAACGTGTTTATTGGATGAAATGTTTTGTTTTTAAAAATAAAAATTTAAAAATTACATTTTTACCCGAAAATTTAAAGAATTAGGTTAAAAGATAAAGGACAGTCCTTTATTGTTTTGTGTTGCTGAAAACAAAAAGTCCAAAAGCTTGAAATTAGCAATATTCCCCTCGTGACCCGGGGGAGAATTTTTTTCTAATTAGGTTTAAAAATCAAAAACATTTCCCCGTTTTTATCGTTTTGTGTTTGCCTTATGCGGGGAAAATATAAAGATGTTCAGAACTAATTTTTGTGCCCGAGGGGACAAACTAAAATTTGAGGTTTGGTCGGAAGCCTTTTTGTATTTGTGTTTGCTTCGTTATGTAAAAAAGTCTAAAGACTTTAAAAATTACACAAAAGGGGTTCCTGTGAACCCGAGGGAAAAATTTACGAATTGGGTTTAAAAAGTAAAACAGTGTTTTCTTAATTTGTGTTTGTGTTATGCTGGGAAAAGTTGGCTTAAAATTCAGAAAAAAGTTTTCCCCGTGCCCGGGGAGAACTTCGTATTGGGTTAAAAATCGGAAGCCCGTTTACTTATTTTAGTTTGCTGTTATCAAAGAAATAAAAAAAATTTTGAAATTGCACATAAGTTGTGACCCGGGGGGGGAGATTTACTGATATTGGGGTTAAAAGTAAAGGGACACCTTTAATAATTTTTTTTTTGCCGAGCTTAAAAGTCAAAAAGTTTGAAATTCCCATAAGTTCCTGTTCCCGAGGGGTCTTCTGATATTAGGTTTAAAAGATCAAAAAGTGTTTTAATTTTTTTTTAGCCAAAAATAAAGAAAGTTTGAAATAAGCAAAAAAGTTTGTGCCACGAGGGGAAATTTATATATTGAGGTTTTTAAAAATAAGGAAGGTTTATTGTATTTTGTTTCTTTATCTAGAAAATCAAAGCTTTGAAATTTTTTCCCCAAAAGGAAAACTTATAAAATTGGTTTTAAAAGATAAAGGCATCCTTTACTGTTTGTAAAAATCCTCCCCGATGAAATTATTTGAAGAAAATTTTCAAAATTTCTTTACAAATACCGTTCCCTAAAAAGATTTTTGTTAAAAATTCCGTAACTTTTTTGTACATTTGTTTTTGTTTTAGTTTCTTTACCTTTTATTAATTTTTTCGATCCTTTGTTTGGTTTTTTACGTAATTTAAAAAATTACTTTTTAATAAAATTTTTTTTGTTTAAATGAAAAAAAACAAAACTTCTACCCCAAAAAATAAAAACTTTACAAAATCACTTCAAAGTAAAAATTTTAAAAGCCAGTATTTAAATTAAAACTTTGGTTGAACGTAAAGGTAGTAATATTTGATTTAAATTGGTTTAATTTAAATGGTTGTTGCATAACCTTCCTTGGGGCCCCCCGCCAAGGGATTAAATTTTATTTTATTTTTATTATGTGCCCCTAAATTAATTTTTATAAGCACAATTTGGTTTTAGAAAATTTGGTTTAACTACAGAAAGGGGAAACATAAATTTCGATAAATTTAACAACTTAGAAAATTAAAAAAAAAAATATTAAAAGGGAAAAAAAAAGGTGTTTAATTTTTATTTTTGTTATACACTAAGTTATAAAATTATTGGGAAAACATTAAGGGATGGGGAACTGAAAGGATAAACTAATTGGGTTTTAAATAGATACTGGCAACTGGGGAAATTGAATGGTTTTAACATGTGACAAGGGGTTTATTTTAGGCAAGCTACGATCCCCGAATGGCTAAATAATGTAAGAAAGGGTTATATTGGGGGAATGGGGGGGATATCACACTTTATAAGGAAACGGTTTTTGGGCATAGGTCGGGTGTACCCGGGGCTTTATAATGTAGAAAAATTTTAATTGGCATTACATATCAAATTTTTTAAAAATTTAGAAAAGGGGTTTTTTGAGGGAAGGTTTATCTTGTCTTTAAATGTAAAAGGTTATCTTTCAATACATATTTAAAGGGTTTTATACATGTAGAAATTTATATTGAGGCCAAAAACGTTCATATATGAGGGGCAAAAATAAATTTAGAAAGGGGTTAATTGACAACGTGGGGAGAACCTACATCTTTATCTTGACGGGGTTTATTGGGGCCCCCGGGGAGCGATATCCGACATGGTTTTAATTTACTGAAAAAACAAATTATACTTGGGCAACGGGGGGAGCAATCCACATTTTTTTAAAATTAAAAGGGGTTATACTAAAAAAAGCTGGGAGGGAATTTGACATTTTATAATTTACGACAAAAGGGTTTTAACAAACAACTTGGGGAGCGATATTTCTAAAGGGCTTTTTCATTATTTTAAGGTTATATTTGAAAAGGTGGGGAGCATCAAAGTTGGTTTAACAGTAAAAGGGGTTATTTAGGAAAGGGGGGGAGCGATATCTGAAGTCTTTATACTGTACCAAAAAGGGGAATTGAAACGGGGGTAAAAATCCCGATTGGGCTTTATAAAATGTAGACCGTTTAACTTTGGAAGCTGGTGAAGGGTTTTGAAATTTGGCTTTAACAGACTAAAGGGGTTTCTGACCGGGGAGGTACCGAATGGTTTAAAGAAAAGAAAAGGTTTATTTTTGTGGGCGGGGGGAGCGAACCCAAAGGGGTTTTTAAAACGAAAAGGGAAACGGGGCCGGGGGGGAATCTAAGGGGTTTATTAATGTAGAAAAGGGGTTTACTTAAAAGGGGGGGGGAGCGAATCTAACGGGGTTAACATTTTAAACCCGAAAAAAAGGGTTTATTAAAACAAAGGGGGGGCATATTTGGGGTTTTATCTTAGGGGCAAGGGTTAATTGGGGCAAGCGTGGGGAGAATCTACGTGGTTTAAATTAGAAAGGGTTTATTAGGAGGTGGGGTGATATCTAAAAGTGGTTTTTAAAATACGCCCGAAAAGGGTTTTTATATTTGAGGAAGGTGGGGATCGTATCTGAGTGGCTTTACATGTAAAAGGGGGTTAATTAGAAAAGCCGGGGGCGTCTGCAGGGGTTTTTTCTTACGAAAGGGTTAATTGGGCAAGGGGGGACGTATTGGTGGCTTTTTGTAGAAAAGGGTTATTTGACCCAAGGGGGACCGTTTTTAGAAAGGGTTTTTTTCCTTTTTACGACAATTATATTGAGGAATGGGGATGGGTTTCTAAGGGTTTTTAAAACGGGAAAAAAGGGTTTTTTAAAATAAGGCAATTTTTGGGGAGGGTTTCTGAAGTGGTTTTTCCCCCCTTTAGAAAAAGGGTTAAAAAAAGGGTTTTGGGGGGGGCGAATTCTAACATGGCTTTTAAAATTTTAAAAATTTTTTTTGAGGAAACTGGGGGCGATAACTAAATGGCTTAAAATTTTTTAGACAATTTATTTTTTGAGGCAAGCGGGGGTTTTGATACCCGTTTGGGTTTATCTGTACGACAAAGGGTTTTTATTTTTATTGGGGACATTTTTTAAGTTTTTTAAAATTTGTCGAAAAGGGTTTACTTAGAAAGCGGGGGGATACCCGAGGGCTTTAAACTTAGACAATTATATTTTAAAATAAAAGCGAAAAAAAAGGGGTTTTTAAAATGTCAAGGGGGTTTATCTTGGCAAGCGTGGGGGCAACTAAATTTGGAATAAGTGACGGTTTAAAAATTGAGGCAAGCGTGGGGGGAAAATTTTTTGACAGTGCTTTATAAATGTAGACAAGGGTTTACTTGAGGAACGGGGGGACGAATCGCTGGTTTTATACATGTACAAAAAGGGGGTTTAATACTTGAGGAAGCGTGGGGACCCAAATTTCGCATTTGGCTTTATACATGTACAAAGGTTATACTTGAGGAGGCTTTGGGGGAGCGTATCGACGTGGTTTTTAAATGTACGACAAGGTTATACTTAGGCAAGCGTGGGGGCCTACCCGACAGTGGCTTTATAATTACGAAAAGGTTATATTGGGTTTTCTGGGGGGGGTTTCCGCATTCCGAACACGACCGGTTTTTTTGACAATTTTGGGGGGTTTATTGTTTTTATGGGGGACAAAACTTATACTTTTTCAGGGAAAAGAATATTTAAGGTTTCCCCCCTTGAAAGTTTTTCTTGGGGGGGGGGGTTTAAAATTTTTCCCTTTATACATTACGAACAAAAACAAAAAGCGTGGGAAGAACATATCTGCCTTTTTTGTTTTATTTTTTTAAAGAAAGTAATTGGGGCCCTCCTAAAACCCTTAAAAATTGAAGTTTTTTTTTGGGAACAAAAGGTTTAAACCTTTTAAACCCAACCCTGGAGTATTTGTGCCAAGAAAAAAAAATTGTAAACGTGGGGGGCGAATCACGTAAAATCGGGGGGGCGGGGTTTAAATTTTTTTGCAGGTGAGGCCCAATGGTTATAATTTTAAAACCCGGCCGGTTAATTGGATTCTAAAACCAGAGGCCTAAAACTTTTTTCCCATAAAAAAGGTCGAGTCTGTGGATTTGGTTTTTGAAAAAATTAAAAACGAAAACACAAACAAAAATTTTCGAAAAGTACTTATTTAACTCAAAATACCAAATATTTTAAAAATTGGTTTAAAATTTTTCTCAAAAAAACTTTCTTTAAAAAAAACCCCAACCCCTAAAAATGCCTTAATGGTTTTTTTTAAAAATTAAAATCTCCAAAAAATTTTAAAAAAATTTTAAAAAAAAATTTATTGTTTCAAACCTTAAAAATTGTTTTTAAATTGGACAAATACCAAAAAATTTTTGACACTAATTTTTATATTTTAAAAAAAAAAAAACAAAACAAAATTTTTTCCCTTTTATTAAAAAACTTTTTTCAAAAAACTTCCCTACAAAACGTGCATTTTTTTTCCCCTTTTTAAAAAAAATTGCCAAATGGTTATCAATTTTAAACTTTTAAAAAACTAAATCCAAATTTTTCCCAAAAAATTTTTAAAAAAACTATTTTTAAAAACCTTTTAATCAATAACTGTGCATTTTTAATGTTTCAACATCCCAAAAAAAATTACAACTAAAAATTTTCTTTCTTAAAAAATAAATCAACATAAAAAAAATTTTTTTAAAAAAATTTTTTAAAAAAAGCTTTTGTTTCAAATTTTTTCCCAATAAAAAACTGTGCATTTAAAGTGTTCAACATAAAAAAAATTTTTTCTAAAAATTTTAAAAAAAGCTTTTTTTTCAAACATTCTAAATACAAAAACCCTGTGCATTTTTTTAATTTTTTGTTTAAAGGTTATAAAAACAAAAAAACAAACAAAAAATTTTTTCTAAAAATTTTTAAAAAAAAGCTATTGTTTAAAAACATTCTCATACAAAAACATGGGGATTTATAATGTTATCAAATACACAAATTTTTTAAAAAAAAATTTTTAAAAAAAAAGCTTTGTTTCAAACACTTCTAAATACAATAAATGTGTTTTTAAAAATGTGTATCAAAAAATTTTTAAAATTTATAAATTTAAAATGGTTTTATCAATTTAACTTTAAAAAAAATCAACATACCAAATATTTAAAAAAATATTAAAAAAGCTTTTTTTCAAAAACTTCTCAATAAAATAACATGTGCATTTATAATGTGTTAAACATAAAAAATTTTTTAAAAAAAATTTTTTAAAAAAAAGCTATTTTTTCAAAAAATTCTCATACAATAACAGTGCATTAAAAATGTTTTAACATACAAAAATTTTTCTAAAAAATTAAAAAAAAAGCAATTGTTTAAACACTTCCCCCAATACAATAACAGGGCCCTTTTATAATGTGAAAAAAAACATCACAAATTTTCCCAAAAAATATTAAAAAGCTTTTTTTTTCAAACACTTCTCAATACAATAACTTAAAAGTGAAAAATTTTAAAAAATTTTAATGGTTTTTTTAAAAAAAAACCAAATACAAAAATTTTTCTAAAAATTTTTAAAAAAAGCTTTTGTTTCAAACACTTCTCAATACAATAACATGTGCATTTATAATGTGAAATAACAAAAAAAAAACACAAATTTATTTTTTTAAAAAAAAATTTTTTAAAAAAAAAAGCTATTGTTTAAAACATTCTCAATAAAAAAAACTTTTGCATTTATGGGGGTTTTTTAAAAAATCCAAAAAAAACAAAAAAATTTTTTTTTCCAAAAAAAATTTTTTTAAAAAAAAAAGTTTTTTTTTTCCCAAACACTTCTCAAAACAATAAACTTTTTTTGTTCCCAAATTTTTAAAAAAATTAATGGTTTTATCTTTAACTTTAAAAAACACAAAAAAAAATTTTCTAAAAAATATTAAAAAAAGCTATTTTTTAAAAAAATTTTTCCCCAAATACAAAAAAAAATTTTGAAATTTAAAAAGTGTACAACATACCAAAAAAATATAGCACATCAAATGAGTTACAATTTTAAAATTTAAAAAAATGTGTTTGTTTATGTTTAATTTTACATACCCTAATTTACAACAATATTCCCAACAATTTTTTTTACTAAAAATTATTCCCCAATTTTTATATAGAAAAAAAAAAATAAATCCCGGTTTTTGGGGTTTACAACCAAACTCCACTTTGAAATTCAAAACTCAAAACCTTGGGGGGATTCCCCCCCAAAAACGTCTATACAAGAAGTCCCGTGTAGTAATATGAACACGCTTTCCACCGTTCCTGGTCTTATAATCAGATGGGTTCATCAGTAGCTTTAGCAGTAACTGGAAAAAGTCCCGTATGTTTTAGGAGCACTCTGTAACGTGTGCTTCTAATCAGTCGAGTACATTGAACGGTATTTTTGTTTCTTTTTGTTTCCTAAAAGAAGCTTAGAAAATGCAAAATATTTCTTAAAACCCTTTGCATGTTTCTGGGGGGGGGGGGTTTTTTTGGATGAATAAGGTTGGCGGTGGGGCCGCCCCTGTCGAGTTTCCCCGAAGAAAAGTTTAGGGAACTAATTAAAGCATGTCCCTTAGAAGATAAAACCAGCTCTGAACCCCTCCCCCATCAGACGGGCAGGGGGTGGCACCCCCCCCTTAAGCCCTGGGCTGGCAAAACCTTTGACTCGGGGGGAAAAACCCCCCCCCAAAACCCCCCAAAAATTCATCCCCCCGCAGTTGAAAAAACCATGAACACCCTTGCGCCCTAAAATTTGACTTTTGCGGTCAGTGAGTGTCGCTCCGAACCCTAACCCCCCCCAAATAAAAGTGACATCGGTTTTTCTGTACCCACTGGGGTTTTTAAAAGGAAGGTATACGCCGCCAGAAGTGAACCGTGCTGGGGAAACATTTCACGGTTACCGTTTTTTCCCGGTACAAAGTTCTCGGCCTTTTTGAGAAAAAATTTTTACCCCGGGAAAACCCCTCGTAACGATAAAATTAAAAAAAGGACGAGTAATTTTTTTTCTGACCACCGGGGATGGTAGAAGCAAAAAGGGCTAGTCTGAACTAGCCTAATTTGTGGTTGCAGCGTCACGGTAAAATTCAATATTATGGGGTTTGAAAAATTTAATATTATCCCCGCATTTTCCCTGTATTTTTTTTAAAAGTTAAAAAGGTTTGGGAATTTTTTTTTTCTTTTTTGATTTATTTCAAAGTGCAACGAAGTTTTTTAAGATGAAAATTACTGAAGGCGAACGATTTTTTGGAAAAAAAATGCTTTGGGGGGGAGAGGTCCCGTTTGTCCCCCCCCCCCCCCGGGGATGCGCCTTTAAATTTAAAAATTTTGACATTTTTACTAATTTTTACATAGACCCCGGGGGCTTTTTTTTTTTAAGTTTTTTTAGAACTCAAATTTTTCCTCGAGCAGTAGTAGGGATTACGAAAGATGAGTTAAGACTTAAAAGGTGGCCCTCCTGACAAAACGGCTGTACTCTTAATCAGGAAAAAAATTACTCATCTTTTTCGGCCCAAACCCCCCTTGGTTCAAAAATTACTGACCCATCACACAGCTCTATCTATTAACGATTTTTTTGAAGTCACCAAATAAAACCATTGTTACTTTCCATTGCTGTCATACATCCCCTTTTTCATTTTAATTTTTTTGGAAAAAAAAACGCTTATTTTTTGTTTATTTAAATTTTAAAATACAAACTTTATAAAAATGAAAAAAATATATTGTAGGGTTTTTTATTTTAGTAATTTTTTTTAATTTGGGCATCCCCATGGAAAAGTATTTAGCCTTATTGTTTTTTTTGCTATTGATTGGTCAAAAACCCCCGTATTAATAATTCAAAAAGATAAAACAATGAAATTTATTAGGTAAATTGCGTTTTCATTTTTTCCCTTTTTCCCTTTTTTCTGTCCCCTTAAATTATATCTAACCATTTTTGCAATAAAAAAATAAACTTATTCGGGAGGAATACTGCGCAGTTTCGATTTTTAAATTGTTATTTTATAAGCTGAAAGTTTAATATCACCTATATACAATATTATATTATTTTTTTAAAGTTAAAATATAGAAATCCATCCACAAAACCTTTTCGAGGAGTTATGTTGTCTTGTTGCATAATAAGTTTAAAAACTAATTTTTTTTAAAAAATATTAATATTTAAAGAAGTACATCAGCTGCATTATTGTATTTGCCGATTTGACAGAACGTTTTTTTTATCAACCTATCAAAAAACTTCCGCTCTATAGTTGTTACAGCATGCAGACCTGTAATCGGGAAAGGTTTTGCATATTTTTAAATTTTCAGATAATATTTAAAAAAATTTTACTCATAGCAATAAAAAACACCCCTTTTTTAAATCTTACTTCTTCTAAAATAAAACTAAAAAATTTAAATACAAATTTTTAAATTAGCAAAAATTTAAAGTAATTTAAAAAAAATTTGGGAAATATAATTCCCCCTTTTGAAAAAAACTTAACAATGCTGGGGTTGGAAAAAACCCGGAGTGTAAGTTTGGGGTAAATGCTTGGCTTTTTGAAATCCCAATTCATTTGGGTAAGTTTTAAAAAAATTTGTAAAACCCCAAATTACCCTTTTTGATAAAGCTAAAAACAATCCCCGGGTTTTGGAATAAAAAATTGATTAAGTCTGGGTGGTGCTTGGCTATTTTATCCATTTTTCCCTTTTTTAAGTTAAATAAATTGAAAATATAAATTTTTCCTTCTGAAAAAATAAAAAAAGCTGGGGTTGGTAATCAGAAAAAGTGAGGTAACGTCTGGGCTGATGTTTGGGGTATTTGTATCCACTATTTAAAATTTGGTAAGTTAAATAAATTGTAAAAAAATTATCCTTTGATAAAGCTTAACAAGCTGGGTTTGGTAATCAAAAATGTGGTGTAACGTCTGGGTGAGTGCTTGGTATTTGTATCCACTATTTTCATTTGGTAAGTTAAATAAATTGTAATCCCAAAATTTCCCCTAAAAAGCTATAACAATGCTCGGTTGGAAAACAGAAAAATAAGGGAGTGTAATTTGGGGGTGAGGTTGGGGTATTTGTATCCACAAAATTTTATTTGGAAAGTTTAAATAAATTGAAAATACCCAAATTTTTCCCTTTTGTAAAATTTTAAACAAGGGCGGGGGTTTGGGAATAAAGAAATAATGAGTGAAAATTCTGGGCGAGTGCTTGGCTTTTTTGTACCCTATATTCATTTGGGAAGTTAATAAATTTGTAATACCCAAATTTTTCCCCTTTTGTAAAGCTATAACAATGGGGGGTTTGGGAATAGAAATAATGAGTGTAACGTTGGGCTGGGGGCTTGGCTTTTTTATCCACTTTTTAAAAATTTTGGTAATTTTTTAAAAAAAATTTAAAAACCCAAATTTTACCCCTTTTGATAAAGCTTAACAATGCTCGGTTGGTAATCAGAAAAATGATGAAAAGTCGGGGGGCTGATTTGCGGGGTATTTGTATCCCCTAAAATTATTTGGTAAGTTAAATAAATTGTAAAAACCCAAAAATTTTCCTTCTGATAAAGAAATAACAATGCTGGGGTTTGGGAATCAGAAACTAGTGAGTGAAAAAGTCTGGGTGGTGCTTGGCTTTTTTGTATCCTAATTCATTTGGTAAGTTAAATAAATTGTAATTCCAAAATCCTTTGAAAAAACTAAAAAAAAAGCTCGGTTGGTTATCAGAAAAAAATGAGGAAAGTCGGGGGTGAGTGCTTGGCTATTTGTATCCCCTATATTCATTCTGGTAAGTTAAATAAATTTTAATACCCAAATTTTCCTTTGGAAAACTAAAAATTTTAGGGTTTTTAAACAAAAAAAAAGGGTTTTAAAAATTGGGCTATGTTTATTTGTTCCCATATATTCTTCTGGAAGTTAAATAAATTGTAAACCCAAATTACCTTCTGAAAAAAAATCTCTTTACAAAAACTAATAGTTAACTTTTGGGGGATGTTTGCTATTTTTATTTTTTTTTGGGGGAAGGGTTAAATAAATTTTAATTAATTACCCTTTTTGAATAAAGCTATAAAAATGCCCTTTTTGGGAACAAAACTAATGAGGTAATCGGGCTGGGTTTGGGTATTTTTATCCACTATATTCACGGGTTTAATTTAAAAAAAATTTTTTAAATCCTTACCTTTTTTTAAAACTTAACAATGTGGTTGGTAATAAAAAAAATTTTTGTGTAAGTCGGGTAGTGTTCTATTTGATACTATATTCATTCGGGATTAAAAAAATTTAAATTTTTCCAATTATTTCTGAAAAAAAATAACATGCCCCCCGGGGGAAACAAAACTGTATGAACTTGGGGGGTGTTTATTTTTACCCACTTATTAATTTGTAAGTAAAAAAATTTTTAAAACCAAAATTTTTTTTGAAAAAAAACTATAACAATGCCGTGGTAATCAAAATAATGAGGAACTTTGGGTTTTTGGTTTTGGCCCCATTTGTATCCACTAAAAATTCTTTTTGGTAAGTAAATAAATTTAAATCCATTACCCTTTTGATTAAACTATAACAATGTTTGGTTGTAATAAAACTAATAGGGTAACGTTTGGGTAGTGTTTTTGGGTTTTTTGTATACAAATTTTTATTCTGGAAATTTAAAAAAAATTTTAAAACCAATTTTTTTTGATAAACTATAACAATGCCCCGGGGTAACAGAAACAATTTGGGAAAAACCCCTATGCTTGGCTTTTTGTACCCCCTATACATTCTGGTAATTAAAATAAAATTTAAAACCAAAATTTTTTTTTGAAAAGCTTAACAAGCCTTTGGGTTTTTTAAAAACTATATTAACTTGGGGGTGAGGCTTCATTTTGTTCCACAATTTTTTTGGAAATTTAATAAATTTAAACCAAAATTTCCTTCGATAAAGTATAACAAGCCGTTGGTAATCAAAAAAACAAAAATTAACGGGGGGTGAGGCTTCTATTTTTATCCACATTTTTTGGGGAATTAAATAAATTTAATTCCAATTATCCCTGAAAAAACTATCTGTGTTGTAATAAAAAAACTAATATTTGTAACGCCCCGGGTGAGTTTTGGGGTTTTTGTATCCACTATAAAAATTCCGGTAAGAAAAAATTGTAAAACCAAATTTAAAATTTCTGATAAACTAAACAATCTCGGGGAAAAAACAAACTAAAAGGAACGTTGGGTAGTTTTGCCCTATTTGTATCCACTATACCCCTTTGGTAATTAATAAATTTAAACCCAAAATTAAATCCTTCAAAAAAGAATAACAATGGGGGTTTGGTAACGAAATATATATAAGCTGGGGGGAGGTTCTTTTTTTCCACAATTTTTTTGTTAAGTAAAAAAATTTAAACCCCCTTTCCCCCTTCTAAATTTTTAAATTTTTAACAAGCTGGTTGGTAATCAAAACAAATTTTGGTGTAACGTCTGGGCCATCTTGGTTTTTGAAAAAACCACAAACATTTTTGGTAATTTTAAAAAAATTTTACCAATTTTTTTGAAAACAAAAAAAATTGTTGGGGTTTCGAAACAATTGTAATTGGGGCGGGGTTTTGGTATTGTATCCACTAAAAAACATTCTGGTAATTTAAAATAAATTGTAAAAAAACCCAAATTATCCTTCTGTTAAAAAATTAAAAAATGCTGGGGGTTTGGTAATCAAAAAAATAATATTTAAGTCGGGGGTGAGGGTTCCCTTTTTTACCAAAATTCTTTGGAAAGTTAAAAAATTTAATTTAATTTTTCCTTCGTAAAGCATAACAAGCTGGTTGTTTTTCAGAAAAAATATTTAACTTGGGGGTAGCGGCTTTTTGTATCCACTTTTTTTGGAAAAGAAAAAAATTTAATATAATTACCCCGATAAACTTAACAATTCTTTTGGGGGTTTAGAAACAAAAATTTTTGGTACGCCGGTTTTAGTGCTTGGTTTTTGACCACTATATTCATTTGGAAAATTTTAAATAAATTGTAAAATCCCTTATTTCTAAAAAATTAAAAAATTTGGTTGGTAACGGAAAATAAAAGGACGTCGGGGGGTGTTGGTTTTTTTTTTTTCCACCAACTTTTATTTGGTAATTAAATAAATTGAAAATACCCAAATTTTTCCCCTTTTGTTAAAGCAAAAAACAATGCTCTTTTGGGTAATCAAAACTATATTTGTAACTTTGGGTTTTTAGTGTTGGGGTTTTTGTACCACAATTTATTCTGGTAATTTTAAATTTGTAAAACCAAAAAAACCCTTTGTAAAGCATAACAACCTTGGAATCAAAAAAATGAGGTAACGTTGGGCAATGTTGGTATTTTTAACCACTATTTTTATTCTGGTAAGTTTTAAATTGTAAAACCAAATTTTTTTTGTAAAGCATAAAAAACTCTTTTAATCAGCTAAGAGGAAAACGTTGGCAAATGTTGGTTTTTTGGTATCCACTATATTCTTTTGGTACGAAATAAATTGTAAAACCAAATTTAAAATTTCTGAAAACTATAAAAATTTGCTCGGTTGGAATAAAACTTGATGAACTTGGGGGGTGTTTTTTTTGTATCCCTATATTCATTCTGGAAGAATAAATTTAAAACCAAAATCCTTTGTAAAGCTATAACAATCTTTTGTTTAGCTAGGGTTTAAAATTTTTGGGGGTTTTTGTTGGTTTTTGATCCACTAATTTTTTTGGGAAAATTAAAAAAAATTGTAAAACCAATTTTTTTGAATAAACTATAACAATGCTGGGGGGGGTTTAAAACTTTGAGGAACCCCTTGGGGGTGTTTATTTTTATCCACTATATCATTTTTAAAAATAAAAAAATTTTAAAAACCCCCAAATTTTCCCTTTTTATAAACTATAAAATCTTTTGGTTCAGCTAAGAGGGAAAACCCCGGGTGAGTGTTTGGTTTTTTACCCCAAAAATTCTTCTTCTGGTAAGTTTTAGGCAAAGGTTAAAGGGATAAAATCAAATACTTAGCTAGAGCAAAACAAAAAACCAAAAGTGGAAAAAACATTATTTAAATATTAAATGCTTACAAAAAAAGAAAAATTGAAAATTTTAAAAAAAAAATTTTTTCTTGCTTCAATATTTTATTTAATAAGCCCGGGTTTTTTTAAAAAAATTGAAATTTAATTTTTACATTTTCACCATAGCCCCCCGGGGGAAAAAAATTTAACCCCCCATTAAAAACTAAGCAAACCCTAACCCACTATTTTTTTTAAAACAAAAAAAATTTTTTTTGTTATGGGGGAAAACCATTTTAAAAGTGTTTTTTGTAACTGCTCTTCACTTTAAGTTAGTACGGGAAAAACCGGGGGGATCATTCTTGTTGACCCCGGGGAAAAAACCCATCAAGCTTTTTTGAAGGGAAAAACCCCGTTGAGGAAAACTTTGGGGGTTTTAATTGCCAAAAAAATTTGCTTATTTAACCCGGGTTTTACACCCTTTGGAACATCCGGTTTTTACCTTAAAAACACTTAAATAATTCAAAAACCCATATTTGGGGATTTTGTTTTTTTGAAATAAAATTAAAAATTTTTTGCCGGAAGAAAAAACATTTAAGAATTTCTTTTTTATGGAAAAATTAAATCATAAAACTTTAACTTGTTAAAAACCCTTAAAACCCCTTTTGGGAGCAATCGTTGTGTTTATTGAAACACCCCCAAAAACCCAACTCTAAATCATTAGCTTCGGGCCTGACGGATTAAACCCCTTTTATGACCCCTGTTGTGTTTATTGTCACTCAACAATCAAAATTTCATTGGGCTTCAGCTCGAGGGGTAACCACTTTATGAGCCAACGTTTTTTTTTTTGTACACTGAACAACTACAAAAACTTAGCTTCGCTACGACGGCATACCCACTTGTATGAGCCCCATCGTTGTGTTTATTGTAAAACTAAAACTACTAAAAATTAACTTCAGCTCGACGGAACACCCCTTGTATGGCCATCGTTTTTTTTTATTGTTCATTAACAACTTAAATATTACTTCTTTACGACGACATACACCACTTTATGGGGCCCTTTTTTTTGTTTTTTGTACACTGAAAACTACTAAATCATTAAACTTAGCTACGGGGGATACCCACTTGTAGGGAGCCATCGTTGTGTTTTTTGTACATGAACAACTAAAAAAATCATTAGTTTTACTACGACGCTTCCCATTTGTATGAGCCATCGTTGTGTTTTTTGGGTACATGAAAACTACTAAAAATTAACTTAAAGCTACGACGGCTACCCATTTTTATGACGGGAAAACTTTGTTTTAAATTTTACATGAACAACAAAAAATCATTCTTCAGCACGACGGCATACACCACTTGTATGAGCCACATCGATTGTGTTTATTAAACATTTGAACAACTACTAAATCATTAGCTTCAGCTACGACGACATACAACCACTTGTATGAGCCACATCGTTGTGTTTATTGTACACCTCAACAAACTACTAAATCATTAGCCTTTCAGCTACGACGGCATACACCACTTGTATGAGCCACATCGTTGTGTTTTATTGTACACTCAACAACTAACTAAATCATTAGCTTCAGCTACGACGGAGCATAACACCACTTTGTAATGAGCCACGAATCGTTTGTGTTTATTGTACACTGAACAAACTACTAAATCATTAGCTTCAGCTACGACGGCATACACCAACTGGTATGAGCACAATCGTTTGTGTTTATTGTACACTGAACAACTACTAAATCAATAGCTTTCGGCTTACGAACGTCATTACACCACTTGTAATGAGCCTACATCGTTGTGTTTATTGTACACTGAACAACTTCTAAACCATTAACTTCAGCTACGAACGGCATACACCACTTGTATGAGACCCCATCGTTGTGTTAAATTGTACAACCTGAACAACAACAAAATCATTAACTTCAGCCTACGACGGCAAACACCACTTTTATGAGCCACATCGTTTGTGTTTATTGTACACCTGAACAACTACTAAATCATTAGCTTCAGCTACGACGGCATACACCACTGGTATAGAAGCCACATCGTTGTGTTTATTGTAACACTGAACAACTACTAAATCATTAGCTTCGGCTGACGGAACGGCATACCACCACTTGTATGAGCCACATCGTTGTGTTTATTGTACACTGAACAACTTTCTAAATCATATAAGCTTCAGTTTACGACGGCATACACCACTTGTAAGGAGCCACACATCGAGTTGTGTTTTTATTGTACACCTGAACAACTACTAAATCAATTAACCTTCCAGCTACGACGGCATACACCCACTTGTATGGAGCCACATCGTTGTGTTTATTGTACACTGAACAACTACTAAATCCATTAGCTTCAGCTACGACGGGCATACACCACCACTGGTATGAGCAACACATCGTTGTGTTTATATGTACACTGAACAACTACTAAATCATTAGCTTACATCCGCTTACGACGGAAATACACCACTTGTATGAGCCACCATCGTTGTGTTTATTGTACAGCACTCAACAACTAACTAAATCATTAGCTTCATCAGCTACGACCGGCATACACCACTTGTATGGAGTCCACAATCGTTGTGTTATATTGTACACTCAACAACTACCTTAAATCATTAGCATTCAGCTAACGGACGGCATACACCAACTTGTATGAGCCCACATCGTTGTGTTAATTGTACCACCTGAACAACTAACTTAAATCATTAGCTTCTTCAGCTCACGACAGGCATACACCACTGGGTATGATGCGCACATCGTTTGGTGTATTATTTGTACACTGAAACAACTACTAATATTCATTAGCTTCTCAGCTACGAGCGAGGCCATACACGCAAACTTGTATGAGCCCACATCGTTGTGTTTAATTGTACACTAAACAAACTACTCAAATCATCTTAAACTTCAGCTACGACGGCATACCAACCACCACTTGTATGAGCCACATCGTTGTTGTTTATTGGTACAAACTGAACAACTACTAAATCATCTAAGCTTCAGCTTCGACGGGCATACACTACTTGTATGAGCCACATCGTTGTGTTTATTGTACAACTGAACAAACCTACATAAATCATTAGCTTCAGCCTACGACGGCATAACACCACTGGTAAATGAGCCAACACTCGTTGGTGGTTTATTGTTACACTGAACAACTACTAAATCCATGTATGCTTTCAGCTACGACGAAATACACCACTTGTAAGTGAGCCAACATCGTTGTGTTTTTATTGTACACTCAACAACTACTAAATCATTAGCTTCAGGCTACGACGGCATACACCACTTGTATGAGCCACATCGTTGTGTGTTTATTAAACACAGAACAACTACTACTAAATCATTAGCTATCAGCTACGACGGCATAACACCAACCTTTGTATGAGCCAACAATCGTTGTGTTTTATTGTAACACTGAACAACTACCTAAAATCATTAGCTTCAAGCTACGACGGCATACACCACTGGTATGAAGCCACATCCGTTGTGTTTTATTGATACACTGAAAAACTTCTAAATCATTAGCGTTCAGCTAACGACGTGCAGTAAACACCACTTGTAATGAGCCACAATCGTTATCGTAGGTGTTTATATTGTACACTGCCAACAACTACTAAATCATTTAGCTTCAGCTACGGACCGGCATTACACCTACTTGAGTAATGAGCCCCCACATCGTTGTGTTTATTGTACAACTGAACAACTACTAAATCGATTAGCTTCAGCTACGACGGCATACCACCCACTTGTATGAGGCCACAATCAGTTGTGTTTTATTTGTACACTGAACCACCACTACTAAATCATTAGCTTTCAGCTACGACGATCGCATACACCACTTAGTATGAGCCATCATCGTTGTGTTTATTGTACACTGAACAACTACTAAATCATTAACTTCAGCCTACGACGAACTGCATACACCAGCTTGTATGAAGCCACATCGTTTGTGTATTTATTGTACACTGAACAACTACTAAATCAATTAGCTTCCAGCTACGACGACGGCATACAACCACTTGTATGATGCCACATCGTTGTGTTTTATTGTACACTGAACAAGCTTACTGAAATCATTAACTTCAGCTACGACGCGGCATACACCCACTTGTATGACGCACATCGGTTTGTGTTTCAATTGTACACTCAACAACTACTAAATCATTAGCTTCAGCCTACGAACGACGGGCTTTAACAACCACTTGGTATGAGCCACATCGTTGGTGTTTATTATACACTCAACAACGACTTAAATCATTAGCTTCAGCTACGATGACATACACCCACTTTGTATGAGCCACATCGTTTGTGGTTTATTTGTACACTCAAAACAACTAACTAAATTCATTAGCGTTCAGCTAACGACGGCAATACACCACTTGGTATGAAGCCACATTCGTTGTGTTTAATTTGTACACTCAAACAACTACTAAATCATTAAGCTTCAGCTACGACGGCATACACCACTTGTATGAGCCACATCGTTGTGTTATGTACACTGAACAACTACTAAATCATTAGCTTTCAGCTACGGAACGGCATACATACCACTCTTGTATGAAGCCAACACCTCGTTGTGTTTAATTGGTAACACTGAACAACTACTAAATCATTAGCTTCGGCTACGCACGGCAATAAACACCACTTGTATGAAGCCACATCGTTTGTGTTTTATATTGTACACTGAACAACTACTCTAAAATCATTAACTTCATCTAACGAGCACGGCATAACAACCACTTGTATGAGCCACAAATCGTTGTGTTTATTGTTACACTGATACAACTACGAAATCATTAGCTTTCAGCTAGCCTACGTACGGCATAACACCACTTGTATGAGCCACATCGTTTGTGTTTATTGTACACACTGAACAACTAACTAAATCATTGACATCTATCGGCTTACGACGGCATAACACCACTTGTAATGAGCCACATCGTTGTGTTTATTGTACACTGAACAACTTCTAAAATCATTAACTTCAGCTTACAGCTGACGGCATGACACCACCTTGTATTGAGCCCACATCGTTTTGTGGTTTATTGTACACTGAACAACTACTAAATCATTAACTTCAGCTAACGAACGGCCATACAACACCAACTTGTAATGGAGCTCAACATCGTTTGTGTTTTATTGTACACTGAACAACTACTAAATCATTAGCTTCAGCTACGACGGCATACACCACTGGTATGAGCCACATCGTTGTGTTTATTGTACACTGAACAACTACTAAATCATTAGCTTCAGCTACGACGGCATACACCACTGGTATGAGCCACATCGTTGTGTTTATTGTACACTGAACAACTACTAAATCATTAGCTTCGGCTACGACGGCATACACCACTTGTATGAGCCAACATCGTTGTGTTTATTGTACACTGAACAACTTCTAAATCATTAACTTCAGTTACGACGGCATACACCACTTGTATGAGCCACATCGTTGTGTTTATTGTACACTGAACAACTACTAAATCATTAACTTCAGCTACGACGGCATACACCACTTGTATGAGCCACATCGTTGTGTTTATTGTACACAGAACAACTACTAAATCATTAGCTTCAGCTACGACGGCATACACCACTGGTATGAGCCACATCGTTGTGTTTATTGTACATCTGAACAACTACTAAATCATTAGCTTCGGCTACGACGGCATACACCACTTGTATGAGCCACATCGTTGTGTTTATTGTACACTGAACAACTTCTAAATCATTAACTTCAGCTACGACGGCATACACCACTTGTACAGTACAGCCACATCGTTATCTTTATTGCACACCCAACAACTACTAAATCATTGGCTTCAGCTACGACGGCATACACCACTTGTACGACGCACATCGTTCGTTATGTTTATTGTACACTCAACAACTACT
Organism: Homalodisca vitripennis; assembly: GCF_021130785.1. NCBI lineage: Eukaryota > Metazoa > Arthropoda > Insecta > Hemiptera > Cicadellidae > Homalodisca > Homalodisca vitripennis. The sequence goes on along the minus strand of NW_025781086.1, from coordinate 7,897 downwards.
AAATCATTGGCTTCAGCTACTACGGCATACACCACTTGTTACGACGCACATCGTTATGTTTATTGTACACCTCAACAACCGTTTGTTTTTTAAAGTCGCGCCGTGGTCCCAAAAAGGGCATCATGGGAAAACTGGCTCACCGACATCTTGAGATACCTAATACCTATTCGTTATTTAAGTGACTGTACATGCGCGCTCACACACACACACACACACACCACACACACACACACACACACACACACACAATGGCCGCCCTCTTGGATCTGTCATATTGGAATTGGCGGTCAATAATATTAACTACAAATGAAACATTTCCTAAAGTGATCAATGGTAACTCAGAGTCGATATGTGAATAAATGTAGGAAAAAGTGAAGGGGAGAATACTTAGTAAAACTTACGCTGTCAATTGTTTCCAAGATAACATGGCATGAGAGTTCCCTAATTACTATTAAGTCAGTAAATAAAAGTGAGACGCCAACAATATCGATTTCATCATGTTTGTATGTTCGCAGAATGACCGACCAGACAGCACACGGATGCTTGCAACAAAGTGTTGCCAACTGTTTCTCTATGTGCCATGTGAGACAAGTGTTCTTTGTTCTAGAGAATAACAGGACGGCTCGTTCACTGTGACACACACAGCTAGACTGCTGTACTGACAAGTAGCGGTAGCGGTAGCGGTATGGCGCCAGGAATTGTTCTTTAAACAACTCGATGCGAGTATCCTCGGAGGTTTTCTTCCTAAAAAAAAGCGAAAACGTCACTCCTTCCTTTTGAAAAGAAGCTAAAATCTTTTCAAATAGCTCTGACACTCATGCATACGCTATACACGGATTCCCAGGATTACATCAAAGACACGAGAACGGTCCACATTTCTCCCGGGTTCAAGTAATATCGTGCCTCCAGGTAAACCCCTTAAACCTAATTGAGACTTGTGGGTAAGTAACCACTTAAACCTGTCTGAGGGCACAGACTACCCGTGGTTACTGAACTGCTCTATATACAGACACACTTGTATACTGGAGCTTTTTTAAAGCTATATTGATTTTTTTTAATTAACACTTAAATTAAATACAAATATTTGGATCTAAATATTGGGATTTAATTTTAGATTAGATTGTGAAAAGTCAGGGTTAAAAACGAACATGTAATCTCTTTGGCAAGTTAGTACTGGTAGTTTTAAAATTGTTAGGAAGGCAGGTTGACTGCCTTAAATTGATTAGAACTTGTCTTGTTGCGACTATTGTTCTCCTGGTTTCATACAGCTGGACCAATGAGAGAACACCGCGGATGTCCTGCAAAGTTGTTTTGAAAGGGAAGTATTTAAGCGCCCGCTCATCATTTTCGCCCTTCTTTTGGTTATTTTTGTGATTAAGTTGAATACAGTGCGCCGTGTTTCTTAATTTTTTTTTTCCGCGAGGGATTTTGAGGTAAGGACCAAATTTATTGTACGTTTTATTCAAATAGTCTTCCTGATCTGATATTAAATTAATTTTGTTGTCTTTTTTTATAGGAAAAATTAAATTCATAGAAACTAAAGAGCAATCTGAACAACTTATTTTCGAGGAACAATAGAGCATAATAGAATCATACAAGATATACCAAATATAATTTGGTTCATGCTTGCAAGTGAAGTGAATTAAAATTTAACTTTTGTTAATAACTTTAATTGAAATTTGGAAATTTAGTAATTTATTACTATTTAACTGGAACTATTGTATTGTGAATTATTAATTGGAAATTAATTGAACATTAATAATTGTTTGAGAGGGTTGTAATCTGAATTGCAGGGACTTGGAAGTTAAGGTTCAATTAGTGTTAAGAGAAGTTTAAATTTTTATTTTTTGAATTGTGAGTGTACATTGCAGAATTGAACATTTTTATTTTAGTTATTTACAAGTGGTAGTTTGATTTTTATTTTTAAAACTTTATTATTTTATTTTAGAAGAGATCTCTGATTTTTAGTTTCATATTTGAATAATATTTTTATTTCTTGCCAAAGGAACTTTTAAATTTACCAAACGGTTTGTCAATTCTTTGTGGAGAAATAGAGGTGATAAAAAATTCTGAAACGTTGAACTTATTAATTTGCCAGTTTAAAATAAATCCATTATTTTATTTAGAACTGATTTTTATTTTAGACAAACCAGATAATATTTAATAGTTCACTAATTTAGTAATAAATTGTAACTGAATATTCACTAGGAGCTTACTAATCAAAACATATTTTAATATCGTCTTGGATGTCTCATTGATAATTTAAATATTAATACTCTGGAATATCTGCAGTACAGTGTGGCCAACCCAAACTCCTTTATAAATTAATTTTCCGATTGCTAAGGACCCAATAGGGCCTACCTGAAATAGTTTATTGTTTATTGTCATCCAACGGCTTCCCATTTAAACTACATAAAAACCTTATCAGTTTTACATACATGTGCTAATTGTAAAACTATACAGCATGAGAATTGATAAATAATAATGAAGCAGGATAAATAATAAAAACATTAATTAGTAAATGACAATCTATAATAAAATATAAATATTGAGGAATATACGTAAACAGGAATTGTTAGATGTATACATAATTTTAATAATGAAAATAACAACATAAGCAATGAATTACATATTGACTGGTAACAACACGAGTATAAATAATTTGTAACAGTAAATAACAAGTAAAAATAAATAAGTAAAATATGACGAAAATATATTAGAAAAAGAAAAGAACCAAAGTGTGCTTAAGTACAACGATTTAAATAGATTGTGACTTGATAAAGGGAATACCTTATCACAAAACCGTGTTTAATTTATAATTGGTCGAGTTAAATATGCATGCAATGTCGAAACAAAAATATCAGTTGAAGAAGATAAATACGGTAAGAGTGATAACTATTAATTTATTATGAAAAGGAAACAAAAATAATGACAGCCAAAAAAGAGAAAATTAACGTAGTGAATAACAATAAATATAGAGAGTAATATATAGTTTTTAGAGGCAGTAGCAAACATACGCAGTATGCCTAAGTACACAGCCATGTACAATCATAACCACTTGAGTAGCCTTCCAAATGTACCACCCACCTAACTCATTGTTGAACAGAAACCTTAGGGAGTATTACAGATACAAGAGACTTGTACTATCGTTGTTAGTCTTAACTACGTCACAAATGTACCACCCACCTAACTCATTGTTGAACAGAACAAGTCAGGGAGTACTACAGATACAGAGAACTTGTACTATCGTTGTTAGTCTTAAAACCCGTCACAAATGTACCACCCACGTAACTCATTGTTGAACAGAACAAGTCAGGGAGTACTACAGATACAGAGACTTGTACTATCGTTGTTAGTCTTAACTACGTCACAAATGTACCACCCACCTAACTCATTGTTGAACAGAACCCGTTAGGGAGTATTACAGATACAATGAGACTTGTACTATCGTTGTTAGTCTTAACTACGTCACAAATGTACCACCCACCTAACTCATTGTTGAACAGAACAAGTCAGGGAGTACTACAGATACAGAGACTTGTACTATCGTTGTTAGTCTTAAACTACGTCACAAATGTACCACCCACCTAACTCATTGTTGAAACAGAAAAAAGTCAGGGAGTACTACAGATACAGAGACTTGTACTATCGTTGTTAGTCTTAACTACGTCACAAATGTACCACCCACCTAACTCATTGTTGAACAGAACAAGTCAGGGAGTACTACAGATACAGAGACTTGTACTATCGTTGTTAGTCTCAGACCCGTCACAAATGTACCACCCACCTAACTCATTGTTGAACAGAACAAGTCCAGGGAGTGATACAGATACAGAGACTTGTACTATCGTTGTTAGTCTTAACTACGTCCACAAATGTACCACCCACCTAAACTCATTGTTGAACAGAACAAGTCAGGGAGTACTACAGATACAGAGACTTGTACTATCGTTGTTAGTCTTAACTACCGTCACAAATGTACCACCCACCTAACTCATTGTTGAACAGAACAAGTCAGGGAGTGATACAGTTACAGAGACTTGTACTATCGTTGTTAGTCTCAAACCCGTCACAAACGTACCACCCACCTAACTCATTGTTGAATAGAACAAGTCAGGGACTGATATAGATACAGAGACTTGTACTATCGTTGTTAGTTTCACACGTCCACAAATGTACCACCCACCTAACTCATTGTTGAACAGAACAAGTCAGGGAGTACAACAGATACAGAGACTTGTACTATCGTTGTTAGTCTTAAACTACGTCACCAAATGTACCACCCACCTAACTCATTGTTGAACAGAACAAGTCAGGGAGTACTACAGATACAGAGACTTGTACTAATCGTTGTTAGTCTCAGACCCGTCACAAATGTACCACCCACCTAACTCATTGTTGAACAGAAACAAGTCAGGGAGTACTACAGATACAGAGACTTGTACTATCGTTGTTAGTCTTAACTACGTCACAAATGTACCACCCACCTAACTCATTGTTGAACAGAACAATGTCAGGGAGTATACTAACAGGTATACAGAGATCCTTGTCACTATCGTTTGTTAGTCTCAGACCCGTCACAAATGTAACCACCCCCACCTAACTCAATTGTTGAAGCAGAACAAGTCAGGGAGTTACTACAGATACAGATACTAGAACTAACGTTGTTAGTCTTAACTACGTCACAAATGTACCACCCACCTAACTCATTGTGGAACAGAACCCGTTAGGGAGTATTACAGATACAGAGCCTTGTACCTATCGTTGTTCGTCTTAACTAAGTCACACATGTAAACCACCCACCTAACTCATTGTGAACAGAACAAGTCAGGGAGTACTACAGATACAGAGACTTGTACTATCGGTTGTTTACAGAAACAGAGACTTGTACTATCGTTGTTATCCTTAATCCTACGTCACAAATGTAACCACCCACCTAACTCATTGTTTGAACAGAACAAGTCAGGGAGTACTACAGATACCAGAGACTTTGTACAATCGTTGTTAGTCTTAAACTACGTCACAAAATGTACCACCCACCTAACTCATTGTTTAACAGAACAAGTCAGGGAGTACTCACAGATACAGAGACCTTGGTACTATCGTTGTTATAGTCTTAACTACGTCACAAATGTACCACCCACCTAACTCATTGTTGAAACAAGAACATGTCAGGGCAGTACAGTCTACATGATACTAGAGACTTGTACTATCCGTGTGTTAGTCTCAGGACCCGTCACAAATTGTACCACCCACCTAACTTCAGTGTTGGACAGAACAAGTCCTAGTGAGTGATACAGATACAGAGACTTGTACTATCGTTGTTTAGTCTTAACTACGTCACAAATGTACCACCACGGCTAACTCATTAAGTTGAACCAGAACAAGTCAGGGTAGTACTAACAGATACAGAGACTCTGTACTATCGGTTGTTAGTCTTAACTACGTCACAAATGTACCACCCACCTAACTCATTGTTGAACAGAACAAGTCAGGGAGTGATACAGTTACAGAGACTTAGTACTATCGTTTTTGTTTAGTCTCAAAACCCGATCACAAACGTACCACCCACCTAACTCATTGTTGAATAGAACAAGACAGAGGAACTGATATAGATACAGAGACTTTGTACTAATCGTTGTTAGTTACATCACAACGTCACAAATGTATACCTAACCCACTCTAACTTCATTATTGAACAGAACAAGTCAGGGAGTAATTATAAGATACAGAGACTTGGTAACTATACGTTGTTTAGTCTTAACTACGTCACAAAATGTACCACCCACTCTAACTCATTGTTGGACAGAACCAAGTCCAGGGAGTGATACAGATACAGATAGAACTTGGTACTATCGATATGTTAGTCTCAAAACCCGTCACAAATGGTACCACCCACCTAACTCATTGTTGAACAGAACAGAGTTAGGGAAGTACTACCAGATACAGAGACTTAGAACTATCGTTTGTTAGATCTCAAACCCGTCACAAATGTAACCACCACCCCACCTAACTCATTGTTGAATCAGAACAAGTCAGAGGAGTATCTTACAGATAACCAGAGACTTGAAACTATCTTTGTTAGTTCTCAAAACCCCGTCATAAATGTACCACCCCACCTAACTCATTGTTTGCAACAGAACAAGTCAGTGAGTACTTACAGATGCAGATGACTTTGTACTATCGTTTGTTTAGTCTTAACTACGTCACACATGTACCACCCACGCTAACTCATTGTTGAACAGAACAAGTCAGGGAGTACTATGACACGATACAGAGACTTGTACTATCGTTTGTTAGTCTCAGACACCGTCACAAATGTACCAACCCACCTAACTCATTGTTGAACAGAACAAGTTCAGGGAGTACTACAGATACAGAGACTTGTACTTGTCGATTGTTAGTCTTAACTCACTCACAAATGTAACCACCCACCTAACTCATTGTTGAACAGAACAAGTCTAGGGAGTACTACAGATACAGAGACTTAGTACTGTCGTTTGTTAGTCTCGAGACCCGTCACAAATAGGTACCACCCACCTAACCTCAATGTTGGACAGAACAAGTCGATGAGAGTGATACAAGATAAAGGAGACATGTACCTATCGTTTTTGTTAGTCTCAAACCGTCACAAATGGTACCAACCCACCTTAGACTCATTTGTGATTGAACAGAACAAGTCAGGGTAGTGATACAGATACAGAGACTTGTACTGTCGTTGATTAGTCTCAGACCCGTCACAAAATGTACCACCCACCTAACTACATTGTTCTGGGAACAGAACCAAGTCATGGAGTGGAAACAGATAAAGAGACTTGTACTATCGTTGTTAGTCCTCAAACCCCGTCACAAAATGTTACCACCCCACCTAACTCATTGGTTGAATCAGAACAAGTCAGGGAGTACTCACAAGATACAGAGACTTGTAACTATCGTTTGGTTAGTCCCTCAGACCCGTACACATAATGTACCAACCCACCTAAACTCACATTGTTGAACAGAATATACAAGTCAGGGAGTGATACAGATACAGAGACTTGTAAACTATCGTTTGTTAGTCTTAACTACGTCACAAATGTACCAACCCCACCTAACTCATTGTTGAATATAGAACAAGTGAGGGAGTACTTTCAGATATACAGAGACTTGGATTTTTTTTAACAAAACCAACAACCAGGTTGTTAGTTTAACAGTGCATGGATTTAATGGATGTATTTAATAGCTTGTGACTCTGTTAACATAATAACCGACAAGGCTGACTTTTTTACAGTACAAAATTAATAGAAGAAATAGTCATTTCCCCACATTATTTTATGTTTAATGAACTTGAAGCAAACCGATTATAACAGTATAGAAAAACTACAGAAACGTGAACGCATAAACTAATAAGTAAGTGCACAGATAGAAGATCGCAGCATATAACTAGTAACAATTCATCAAGAAGACATATGTCTTTGCACAAAAACGAATCTCTAATGTCTCAAGTTCCAAGTGCTCAGGATCGTTTTTTATGAACATAATTTTTTCCATGCAAAGACCAACAGATTTAGAAAATGGAATGCCCTTTGAAATTTAAATCCTAAATTTAAAAATCAGTATTTTCTTCCTTGGATCAAAGAGGAACATTATCTCTCAAGTTCCAAGTCCCTAAGGGATGACGTTCCTAAGGATTAATTTTACAATTTCAATGCAAAAACCCCGCTAGACTTAGAAATGGAATACCCTTTGAATAATTGAAATTCAAAAATTAATCGAGTATTTCTCCTTGGCCAAAGAGGAACTTATCTCTCAAGTTCCAAGACTCCAGGAGTCGTTCTATGCAAATAATTGTCTGTCAAAGACCGACATGCCTTGTAAACGAAAAACTTCGGTGACTCGTTTTGGCGCCTAAAAGTAA
>NW_025781085.1:0-16854 GCF_021130785.1 Homalodisca vitripennis | reverse complement strand
TTTTCATGAAAACCACAGAAGTTTATAAGCGCTCTTTGAGGCGTATTTCCCCTCCTTATTGCTTTTACAAGAAAAATGGAATTCACCAAGAGCCAGGGGCCATATTAGCAAACGGAACCGGAAAGGAACTAAAATTAATTGCCCAACATTCAGGACCTTGAAGAACATGCCTAAACAAGTCAGAGAGACGAGTGGCGAGTAACATCTTTTCTAAGAACCTAACTCGACTCTTTTTCTGATAATATTGCCTTTCCACAAAAGTTAATGCTGATCGTTATTGAAACCTCCACATCCTTCCACTCCCTTGACTAAAATCGGACTGCAACAGAATACCAAAGTATTTCACAGACGAATCGTAGCGGAATGAAGATTTTAAACACAAGCCCCTGAATAAAGTATAGTAATGTAGTTAAAATTTAACAAGACAAGTGACTTAGGACTGGGGGCAACGTAAAACCATCCAGACCCATCCAACTTGTGATCACAATATTAATAGGAGTAATAATTATCTCCGCAGATATTTTGGCCTTTTTTCTCTTGGAAATTTACATTAAGAAATATATCCGTTAATATTTTATCTACAAAAGCGTCATTCAATGTTGAAAGCGTGCTACGTAGTTATTTGCAACAGTATTTTAAGAAAGCATTTAATTTTATATTATATGCTACTGAATATTTTCATAATAAATAGGCCAATATTAGAAATAACTACATCTTCATAAATTAAGATATATTTATAAAAGGAAAATGTTTCGGTGTAATTAAATGTTAAAGGTTTAAGGAAATTTGTGAAAGGGGCAATGGTCCAAATTGGATATACTGCTGGAAACTATGCTAGAGAGTGTTTTTGACATTGTTTATCCATCGCTTTTTCTGTTCAGCAGTCTTATTTTTGGTTCTTAAATTATATAACACTTAAGAATAATACTAAGATTAGTAAGTTTATTTACGAGAATCTTAACAAAACTAATTTCGGTACCTGTTACAGCTGATCGTTGTGTCCGCATAAGCCACAGTAGTTAACTGCAGTTTTGATTTAACTATTAACACTCAACACTATACTGATCAGATTAGTGAATAGTTATTGGTTTTAATTGAATCTTTCGATATATAATTTGCGGGAATAACCGGATGAATGATTGGTTGTGACGTAATTGCGTTTAGTGGTTTTGAACCATCTGCGAATCAGCTGTGTACCGTCAGCTTGTGTGTGTAATATTGACAGAGAATGTTTTTTGTTTATTAAAATAGGTACACAGTAGTACCTAAGAAAACGACAATTCAAAATTTTAAATTTACCGAAAGATTTTTCATTTTTAACTCGAATAGTGCATGCGTTCTATGCAAACATGTGATCTGTCTAAACAACATAGTTTAAATTCATTGAAAAATAGATTGTTTGTTATAAACCAATCGTTAATGCAATATGTGATAAGATACATGTTGTTATCAGAATACACCACCCTTAACGGGTAAAACTAATGAGACTAATTGTGTGTGACTAAACTAAAGTGTTGTTTTATTATAATTAACTATGAGTCTCTACTTAATACCCTACGTGTGACGTTCAGTAAACAGACGGATTCATCTCACTACACAACCAGGGGAATTCGCTGTCTTTCTGAGATATTGTTGAAACATAGCGGTAACGATTTTTATTTTCTTCATTTAACGAAAAACTTAAGAAAAATCACAAACGAAAAATTCGTATTGACAACGGAAGAACCACACATATACTGAGTTTTTTTTATCGTGTATGCTGTTTGGAAATTGCACTACACTTACGGAAATTGATGTTAACATCTAAAGCAGATTGTCTGTATTAAAACAGTGTAATGTTGTAAATTGTTCGGTGTTTATCATGTTATTACATACATCAATGTAGTACAAAATTATAATGGTACGCATTTTATAGGACCATAAAACGTTAAACACAGCAAAAGCTTTCCATTACCTTGCTAGTATTTTCTGTTACTGTAGCAAAGTATTGTCACAGTCTTTACTATGAGATCTCAATCCCCGTCGGTTGAAAACCAAAAGCAAACAAAGTAGTCAAAAAAAAAGTAAGCAGGCCAACTTTTCTTGTTTATTCTTGTTCCATTAACCTACTCTTATTCACAACATTAATGGTAAACAAAAAGGTTGACCTGTAAATGGAATAAAGGAAATTGAAATACTGATGTTCTTTTCTTTTATAATTCAAAACAATTTTTCTATTGCTGTTTATTCTTTAAAAGAAACTTTATTTTGTTGTGTTTAATGATTTTAAGGGATCACTGGAAGTCCGAGATCTAGGAGTTAAACTTAAAGGATTTAATAAGAAGTCGATCATGTGTTGTGTCGCCTTGTAAGTGTTTTATTTAAAGAATTGTTGTCTTACAAAGGTTTTAGACCCATTTATTTTTATTTCAACAGCGATTCCGGTTCTAATATTGTATGATTCCGATACTAGTAGGTTGTTACTTACCCTTTTATTGTAGTAGATGCTCAAACTGATTGCCTGTTACTTCCTGACAGTAGTATAGTCTGTTAACAAATTCACTCCTTACACGGGTTAGGATTTCTGGTGTTACCTTCCTGCAGGCCTCAGTAATTCTGTTCCGAAGATCTTCCACACATGCGACTGGTGTACAATAAATCACAGACTTCAAGTTGTCCCCACAAAAAAAATCCAGTGGGTTCAAGACAGGGGACCGTGCCGGCCATTCTATTGCCCCGCGTCGTCCTATCCCCTTCTCACGAAAATGTACATTAAGGTAACCACGAACATTAACATCGTAGTGTGGAGGAGCACCGTCCTGCTGGAACCTTACTTCTTCTCGATTAAAACTCCCCAACATTAGTGCGAATTGTATTTTCTATTAATGGATGAATATTATTTTGGAGCCATATGTAAATAACTTTCTCCATTTAAATTTCCGTCAATAAACAGTGGTTTAATCACGTGGTTACCAAAGAGACCTGCCCAAACATTTACTTTCTGGGGATACTAGGGTATGATGTTCTCTGTGAACATGGGGATTAGAGTTATCCCTAGTATATCGGCAGTTGTGTCTAGTCACTAAAACCATTTACGTAAAATATACTCTCATCACTAAAGCAGATATTATTTACGGTTGTTGGATTTGCTATAATTAGTCTATCCATAGTTTCACAGAACTGCCAATCTTCTGTCCGGGTCATCTTCATTTAATGCGTGATGTAGCATAATTTTGTAGGGATGAAATTTGTGCCTTCTTCAGGGTAGTTATTGCTTTGCGTTGTGATACCCCGATATTGTCTGCTATTTGTCTCGAAGAGGTTTGAGGATTTTCCACGACTGTACAAAGAACCTCAAAATCAACTTCTTCTGACAAAGGAGGACGGCCTGAACGTTTTGCCATCAGTAAACGCTACCAGTCTCTCTAAATTTTGTTATTAACTGCCTTAAATAGGTTCTGCTAACAGGTCTTTCTGGATGGTTTTTCATTAAATCGTGTCATTGTTTCGTGTTAATTATTCCCAGAAGCACCAAAAATAAACACCATGTCAACTTTTTCTTGAAGAGTGCGAGACATGTTTCTAACTTTAACGGCACTAAAACTAACAAGGTCAGTAGCCACACTGCAACTAACAAGGTCAGATACTTAATGGCCCAAGTAACTGAAACCAAACATAACATGTCTCCCAGATAACAAACAACTTTCACTTTTACAACGACACAGGGACTATGTCAAAGATTACATTTAAAAATGCAGACCCCAGATTCTGTACAAAATTATTATTAACAAAATTACGAATTATCCTTTTTTAATTCAGATTGTAGCACCGTTTCCAGCGTGAAAAGGCAATGTTAAAACGACACATCACTAGACGACTTCTTATTAAATCCTTTAGTTAACTCCTAGATCTCGGACTTCCAGTGATCCCTTAAAATCATTAAACACAACAAAATAAAGTTTCTTTTAAAGAATAAACAGCAATAGAAAAATTGTTTTGAAATGAACTTTTAAAAAGTTGCGCGATAAAACGCAGATAATAACACATTACTATTTCTGTACATTTTAACACCCTGTAATTTTCATTAGGATGAACCTTTTGAGGTCCGGTTTGCGGCATTGTTATTCTACTTACAGAGACCTTTAATTTGATGTGGATATCAACCTATGCTTACATTTAAGAATCTTGGCTTACTCCTCGTGGACGTCCCCCATTGGAGGTGGAGAGTCAATGAACCCATGAAAAACAAGATATTTAGGTCTAACGAATATGTACGGAGTTTAAACCTCCTAACTTATACGGTTTAAAAAAAAAATAGGGGGGGAAGGGACTTAAAACTCACCCTGTATAAATAATAGATACATCATTGTCAGACAAAAAGACAAATATATCGAATGTGCTCATTGTGTATGGTTAGTTGGTGAGTATATATCATTTAAATTCGTGTCTAAAGATTGATTTTAAATGTGTAAAAATATAATGTGTGAAATAATTTTATGTGTTAAACCCTTTTGATACTCACACCTTTTCAATAAAAACTAGTAAATATAATTGTTTGACATCTTTCCTACAGGAAAACTTCACTATCAATTTTAAGAAAAGTCTGATTGTGTATCTATACAATGTAAATTAACTCTCATGTCCTGTGCTATGCCCGAATAACTCATTATTTGACATATTCTTATACAAACTGTGACATTTACATATGTAATGATTTTGAAAATAAAACTAGATAAAGTATTTTAAGTTAGACTAATTGAAAACCTCAAGTTTAAACCAGTGAGTGAAACTGTGATAACGAAGCGGTAGGTTTACTGTGACATTTACTAACCTCACTCCGCCACCACTTTGTCTGAGGATACTCAGTAGCGGTTTTTTAGTAAGGGATTTTAAAGTTGATTTAGCAGGCATCTTTCAAATAGAAGATCCTACTTATCAGTTACTGAATGAAGTAATTAAGTTTTTATAACTAATAAAGTAGATATCGTATAATTCACTAAGTTGGAGTATTTAGAAACTAATTCTAAATATTAGACCTCCAGCCAGTGTGAAACGAATGGTGGCATGTCAAGAGAAAATTACTCATGATTTATAGGATTATAAACAAAGTTATAATTGAACAAATACATAAATATCATGTGGGTATAAAAAAACATTTAATAGGAGGGTATCTACTAAAGTTAACTAAATCCTCTCTCTGCATGTTTCTAGAAACCTCCATCTTTAGCACCATCTTTTCAACTGGTATATCGTTAACACTGTACGCTCTCACGCTGAAAGTTATTTACCTTGTGAATGACATGCTCTTCGTGAATTCTGAACATTTTTTAGTGTCTTAGCCTATGACAGCTTCGCTTACCTAGAACTCTCAGCTTCTTCGACAAAACTGATCTCTAGACCTGCAGTAGTATTACCACAAACATCTAATACTACATTTGATCAATAGGATATACAAGTTCCTAAAACCAGTCTGAAACCAACTCATGAAGGACTTTGAGATTTTAAAAGGACCAGCTTGTTCTTTTATGAAGGTAAAGCCATGCTGTTAAAACTCGCTCACACCTATGAAAGCCACAACTGGTGAAATTGTAAGATTAATCTAAAGTTGCCCCATTATATATGCTCCATTATCTGCCCTATATATCTATATACAATATTATCTGAATCTGTGAAACTCTATTACCTCTTAAACTGTAGGATTCCCTGAGTTATGAAAGCTTCTCAACCATTTTCAGATATCACCTTGACTGTTATTAAACATGCAGAAACCTCTTCATCTAATAAAACAGGTGAAACATACCCAACAGTAATGGTTATTAAAATTATAGATTTCCATGGAAAACTATTATCTTATACATGCCAGGGAAAACATACAAGTATTTAAAATTAGTTATATAGTATTTTTTTGTGTTCTTCAAAAGTAGTTCAACTCGCAGTAAACCGGAGAACCATCACCAGGAACAGGATGCGATATAGAGAAGCAGGACCAGGACCAGGACCTACATGGATAAGTTTCTTTTATTATTCATTAATAATAATACTTTCCGCTCTAATCTCTTGCTACCCAAAGCAGTTTAAATCCTAGTGGTTGGTACTGTTTTTAATAGTCGCGATATTAACCACATCACCAACACTCCGTAAAAATGTAAACAGGATTTTTATATTTGTTAAATTTTGTATTTGGACTCCATACTTGTTTTTAGAAAGATTATTATATTTTAAAATTTCATTTAATTGTCTAATCAGATAGATGTTGATAAGCTTGTCTTTTGGGCTGTGACGTTCCTAAAATTTTGCCGACGGTTGGGGTAATAAGCCTGGGTTTAAAATAGTCATAAAAAATAGTTTTATAAAACATCAATACTTGTTACTTATGTCTCACAGCCGTATGTTTTACATTTTAATAATATAATTATTGACAATACAATTAAATTGTCCGAATTCGATATAAAAAAGAGGCTTAGTCTACAGGCCTTACTTCTATAAAATCGATATTGAAAATTTACAACCCAAGACCTCTTTTATTGCACAACAATTGAAGAGGTAGAGTTTCACACTCAATAACTCACTGGACTCCATTGTAACTTTTAAATAATAAACCTTGTCGCTTTGAGTAATTTTAAATTTCCGTTTCTTGACTATAAAATGTGCTATCGTGAGAAATAATAAAATAGCTGTACTTTCACATTTTAATTACACTAGTTGAATAAATATTTACCAGACATAGCCTGCCATCCTTATATCTAAGTTATTACTGTCTCAGATTATCAAATGCAGGGCCAGAGTTCGAGTACTGGTACGGGAACGCTATTTTTGCACGCTACAAGTCGTCTAGCCTTCAGTAGATTTAAACCGTTTAAAATTTTAGAATATAATAGCAATAAAAAATAAGTTCGAGAATTTACCAGTAAAGATCAATTCTATTGAAATTTAACTCAAACATTTTCTAGTTCATGAAATATATATATATATATATATAATATATATATATATATATATATATATATATATATATATATATAGTTTCTAACCAACTCTTGAGGTATCTAAATATCTGATTTTACAAATCCAATAAAGAGTAAACTAGTTCATGTAAAACGCAAATTTTGTTAAAAGGTTGAGTTAGTAAATATTTTCAGTTCCATACCATATCCCAGACATAATTAATACAGCGTTATTATTTAAAAAATATAGATTATATATTTTATAACATCTCTATCCTTACGGAATGGACATTTTATTTTAAACAGTCTGAATGTGGGAGCAGTTTTGAGTATATTATAATATTACAAAAGAAACTTGTACAGACTGTGCGTAATCGAAGTTATTTTTTTTTCTAAACTGAGTGTTAAATTAAACATTCTCCTTTTATAGGAACCTGGTAGCTCTGCATGTTATAAGATATTTTTTTATAATTATATAAATAATTGCGGATTTTACCGTAAAACGTCCAGCTCTAAAGTTTTTTATTCCCTAATCCAGCATTTATAATAATTAATATTTTTACCAATTTCACTTCGGCTCCCTTAAGTACCTTCTTATAGCATTGGTCTAGAAATGTCAAAGTCAGTTTATGTGTGCGTTAATACCCAATTGGGAGTTTTTCTCAGAATGCGGAGATGGGTATCCTACATATGACTACGAAACTGTTTTAGTGATCGTTTCAAACGAACCGATTTGTTATGGTGATCTGTAAAACTATAAGACAATATTTGTATATCCTTTGACTTACACAAAACATAGTTTAACCTCAGTACTACATTTTAAGTTTTGAATGAGTATATATTATTTGCATACAACGGCTTTAACCTAAACGTTATGTTTCCCTAAAAATCCGATTTGTATTTAACTCGAAAATGTGTACCGAATTACTATAAAAGATAAAATTAATTATAATAATTTGATAAAGCTATCTTGAGCATTATACAGCCACAATAAATATTTTATGTTCTACAGCAATTTAAATATTGCATTTTCGTATACATTTCTGATTGATATAAACTTGTAATTTTCTACACTTTATACTTTATTGAAATAAAACCTTTTGTACAGTTATATCACTAATGGTCCTAATATACACGAGGTGTTTCACGATGAATACAATTATAATATCCTGAATAAAGTGTTCTTTATTAGTTAAACATACTTGCAATAAATTGTATACTTTTTTAAACTGTAATACATTTTAAATTACTTTATTAAAATAGGTTATAGTGAATATTTTTAAAATTTACGAATGTGTTTTAGTTGAAGGCAGACCAATTAATAATAGCATACACATTTCGTATTTGCTCTCTAGGCTTTGTATTTGGAAAATAATATATTACCATATTCACCATAATCTATAAGAGGAAGAAATAACCTCTAAAATTATATTTTTAATAATATTATTTGTGTTTTTTTTATGTATACGTATGATGAATCCATATAACCAGAACTTAGTTTGATGTAATTAGTATTGTATATACGTTATGAAAGCAATGTTTTTAAACTTAAAATTTTTAGTAGGTAAACACTGGCTAAAACATACCGGTACAACAAATCTATTTAAACATTCATAGAACACACCACAAGGTAATTGTTAATAAATTGATACCACGGTTCTTAGATAATTACGCTCGAGGGAAAAACTCTGTTGTTTCACTAACTCATTTTAACACTCAGCACCTAAGAGAAAATAATCACGCCAAAATATAAAATTGGTTGCATGGCCAAATCGAAGTCCAGAATTTACATCGGATGAGTAACTTTTCATTATTCTTCTGTCTAATTTTCGCACTTACTGTATCTCTCGTTACCAACAAAGCAGTTTACATCCTAGTTTTTAAACGAACTTAATATCTCACAGCAACAAAAAACACTTTAAACAGTTTCAGTGATCTAATGAGTATTGAGTAAATTATAATTTTATACTTTTATATACCTTTTCAATTTCGTGCTTTTCTCGATTTGTAAATCAGGCTATTATACCTATACCAATGTATATTTATGCTTTATACTTTTTATGCGGCAATACTTAATGTGTTGCGATGTTAATTATGTCTGTACCAAAGTTGTACAGAAAAGAATCAGCAAATCAGAATTAATAAACAACGGTCTCTCAACTTTCCCGACCCAAACACTATAGTATTGTTCATACATATTTTGCTAAAAAAAATTTTAATAGTTTTAATATTGAGTAATATTTCCTAAATCATATGTAAAACATAATTTTTTTATTACAACAATTTATGGAATGATAAATACTGACCTTTTTGATTTGGACAATTGTTTATGCTAGCCGTTTAGAATTAATATTCCATAAACTATATAATTTTAGGTTTTTTATATTTAATAATTTTTTTTAACAACTGCGTTGATCACATTTCTACTATTAATCTGCGTCTATAATAGTTCTCAAATTCTTTACTTAGATTTCATAAATTTAACGCTACGAATTGAAAGGCTCCAGGACCATCGGAGCCTTTATATGATGTTCCTTGTTTATTCTTAAAGGAAATATCACACATAGTTTGGTCTCTAAACTACTCCTTTGTCACATCAAAGAGATTTATCCATATTATTTTTTTAAAGACTCATCTACACCTTACCATAAAAAAACCAATTTAGAACAGTTTATTATAATGTTTACTTGATCAAAACGTTAAACTATATTTTGATTTTTATTATGTAGCTAAGTTATGTCCTTGTTTTTTAAAGACTGTTTACAGTAAAAACATTCAATTTTTATTGTTTTTAATAATCTACCAATTGTGTGTTTGCTCTGCTTTTAATCCTCTTCTGTAGCCAAAGTGTGCAGGGAGAATCTATTTACTATTAGTTATAGTACTTGTGAATCCATATTGGTATCTTACGTATTTTTGCATATTTGATAAAAATGTTATAGTTTATCAAGAGAAGCATATTCTTACGTATGTTACACAGCCATCTATACGGCATTTTGTAATTGGAAGTTGAATATTCACAGATAGTTTAATCTTGTGTATAAAAAACAAACAAAGATTAAGAACGCCTAACTAAACTTTTAATTCAGTTAAAAGTTTTATTTCGCACCAACTAGCTGCACGTCAATGAAGCACCACCAGGAACATGACGTAATGGCCAGAAGCAGCACGAGGGAGAGGATCAGGAATCACACGGATCAGTTGCTTTTATCATTTATATATATTTCACATTATCTCTTGATTATTACTAAGCAGGTTTACATCCTAGGACTATTATTCTCAAACATAAAAAATTTTTAAATAATTATGCTTGTATGGAATAATTTACGGGATTGCAAAGGAAATGTGGATCTTCTACGAGTTACATTTATTAATATTATCTTGTATATTTTCTAATATTATTCCCTAATTCCATTTTGTTTACTAATTGTTTACTCAATTAGAAAAGCTATTAAACTAGTATACTAAGTTTGTTTTTCAATCCTCTCTGTACCATAAAAGACGTTACAGAGATTAATATGTTAAACAAATCACTTCTATCCTGACAAGGGACGTTTACATCATAGTAATTGTAATGAGCGTTTTGGCCTAATGGGTTAATGTAAGATATGTTTATGAAAAGCATTTTATAACTTATGGTACTTAACAAACAATACTTTCCGGCACTGTTCCAAATAGGATCATATATTAAAATGGAAGTTGAAAGTAGGTGTTATATGCTATCCGACAAGGGCTTAATATAACACCTAATAAATTTATGGGGGTGTTTGGTTGTTTAAGTTCAATAAATATAAAAAAACATATTTTTGCGGAATTTATTACACAGAACATGTGGGTCTATAATTTTTAAATTGTTCAATTAGGTTTCTTAAAGAACACCAGCTATCTCTCTTCTACAGAACAGTATAAATAAGAGGAGAAGGAAAGTTATTACAGTAATAGAAAACGCTCCTGATTAGGCTTCCATTATTAAATTAAAAATATTTTATTTTTCACTGTCAAGTAATTACCAATAATAGTATAAATTGTTATAAAAAAATAAAAAAAAGGCGCATGTGGCAAAATAATCCGTCTAGTTGAACTGCTAAATCGAGAGGGGGATAACATTGCTTGCCTACGTAATAAGTAAAAAAAATAATAAATCTCTCCTGTGTTCCAAATTTTTCTATTATATTTATTTGTTAGCCACTACAATGTTATTAACTTATAAAGGATATTAATTGCTACACGCATTGCATGATAAAATCGCAGCTGCCGTACACGATTATCTCGCAATGTGACCTTTTTGCCTATTAAACACTCGCCTATTAAATAGGTATTTTGCAAATGTTACAAACAAATCTAAATATAAGGATAGTAATAAGACTATAATATGCGAAATTGTTTCTAATATTTCATTGGTGGCCATATAAATACCATGGTCGAACTTTTTGTCATTACTATTTATAAACTTAATACGACATTTGATGTTTATTTACTGGAAATAACAAAAATTGAGTTATACAATTGCGTTGTGTCACTATGGTTTTAACAGCCGAAAATGTCTACTACTGTTAATTTTAAATTTAAATACATGTGTTAAGTTTTGATAAATGGTTTTTTATTAAAACAAAAATTTTGACGAGTAAAATGTTCAGAGAATATCTTTTATAAATACCGATATGCGCATCTTTTTCTTGTGTACACTAAGTAATGGACATATTCGAAACGTAGTCAAATCTGTCCGGTAAGTTTAAACGGGAATATTACACAAAATAAAGAGATTGCATTTATAATATAAAACTTAGTAATTGATAATTGAATGTTTCAATACATTTTCTCTTCAGTTTAGTCTTCATTGTAATATGTTTTATGTTTCTGGTAATATTTGTGACGCATTAATATCTTTATAATTTTTTTTAAACATACTGTATTGAGTATTATTGATGAAATATAGTTATAGTTATGTGCCGAAGTATTGTTTTTTAAATATTTAATGTACGATAATTATTAGAAATAATTTAAATACAAATAGTATTGAAAATGCCATGAAGTAAATAGTGTCCCTGAATATTTGTGTTTAAACAATAAGTTAAATTGTAGCACATAAATCATAACCTGACGTCGGGAGGTACAATACTCATTAAAATTTGTATAATTATTGGTTTTATTCACTACGTTTTGCCACTGTAAAAAATGTATGTGATGGTGGGTAAATCCAGGTAAACATGCGTTCTGATTTAGTGTTGGTAGTAGTCGTGGATTGTCAGCAATATAAGGCAAAAGGTGAGGACGCGTCTAAGCTGCAAGTCTTACATAAAATATTATCTTATACCCATGGAAACAAACACAGCATTTAAATTAATTAAATTATTTTAAATAATTTATAAAGTGGTTATGTCGCTTCGATTTTCAAATTGATGTTCAATTCACAACAAAGCCCGGAAATACTTATAAGGAACACGGCGAGGACAGCCAGAACCAGGAGGACCACGGAACAGGATTCTACTTGAGTTTACTTTCATTCTGTTCAATTAATAAAAAATTATTTTACTCCCTATATATATCTATCGTTACCCAAAGCAATTTTTTGTTCCTATTTTCGAGAGAACCATTAATGACAGCTCACAAGCCACTGGAACTCTTCATCGAGTATTGCTAAACGGTTAATACAAAGTTAAATATTAGTTAAATTAATTCTATTTTTATGTTTTTGTGTAAAAGCCCACTTAATTTGTGTTTGGTGTTATGTATAATCCTCTTCAGTTACACATATAGTACAGGGAGAAATCAGTTATCATTATATTCATCTGCAGATACGCTCATTCCAAATTATTGTCGGGAAATTTATTTAAAAACTGTTTTATTTAAAAAAATACTTATATATCCGATTTTTATGAGTAAAACATTTTTCATACTTTACATTTTTATGGAAATCTTGTTGTAAAAATTTTTATTAAAAGCCAAGATATTTGTTTAATGAATGTTGGATGAATTTAGTTAATTCTAGTTAATTTAATATGTAAAATACGATCAATTCTTTTTCATTAGTAAAAGGTTAATAATTTAAAATTCAGTTCCAAAAAAATTTTTGCTCATAAATAAATGTTTCTAGAAGTTTTATCTCATTCTATTACTTTACTGGAAAATTCAAGCCAATGATCTCTCTTCCACAGTACAGGAGGAACTAATAGGGTCTACTAAAATTATTGCAAGTATTAAAAATGTCTAATTAAACTTCCAAAAGTTACATTTAAATATTGCCATCTTTATCATTTCATAACTAATAATAATTTAAATTAATGCTTTCATGATTTAAATATATCTTTAATATATTCGTTTTGGAGAATAATGGCTTGAGATTAATTAAATCGAGGGGTGAGACACCCTGCTGGACTTGAACCTCGCTCTGAATAACCGAATCTCACACATCTCTTTGAAAACAATGAGAGGGCTTTTACAACAGCATTCAGTGCATCTTTAAATTGTCCCTTGTTAGAGAATTTAAATTTTCTTGATTATAAATTTATTTAAAACAACCATTATTCGTTTGATTAAAGTTTTTAGTGGTATAATTGACAATAACCCCATACATGCAATTCTTACGCGTACTAAAATTAAGATGTTACCATGTATTTAGTAACGTCTCCCGAGCACAAAAAGGTTCCTCATTCTATACTCAGAAAATAATAAACTTAAATTATAAAATTTAGTTCTTAACATTATTTTTATTTTTAATATAATTTCTCATTAAATCGGTCTCTGGTTCAGTGGCAGAAGTTTAAAAGCCACATTCGTCTTAGTATTATGCACATAACCTGGATATCGATAGGAACAAATTTACCATAAAGAGATTAAACCAATTCCAATACTTATGCCCAGTTGTTGTGGACCTCGGAAATAGGAAAAAGGGTGAAAAGGGAAGAATTTTATATTTCTTTGCTTAGTAAATGTAGAAAACCAGTTATACGTTATACTAAATAAGTTTAATCAATGTCAGCCAGCCATTACATATAATGTCCGAATATTGTCCACTTCATAATTGTGTGATTATGGAATTATAGCTCGATAATTGTATGTGTATTCTGAATAAGTTTGAATTGCGGTAAAGGCAAAGAACAATATTCTCAGAAATAAATATTTTTTTTATTATTTCCATGATTTTCGTTACTCTACGATTTTGACTTCCTGCTAAGTTTAAATCCAGCTGAAGATAAATTATTCAATTATAGTTTTTAAAATTTTTAATAAAACCATCATCGTCAATGAAATAAAACTTGGTATGAGATTTTAAGAATTACTAGGATTTTGTCAATATAGTGTTATACGATGATGTATGCAAGCCGTCTCCAACGGTAAGTTAGTGATTATTATTACTGCGGAGTGTTATCATGTATGAATGTTTCACTGGCTGGGAGTTTGATAGTTATAACAATTTGTCACATCAGCAGATTAATACTACCATCATATTCACACTGGAATCAATTAAAAGAGTGAAGGATTCGATATATTTTGCGGCTTTAAAAACACACATACCATTACTCTTGTTCATGATCAAACGGAGGATTGATAATCGTTACTGTTCATGATTTACAGTTATCAAAGGGATCTATAACATCGGGAAAGACCATAAAAATTACATTTATCTGACTATCTTGTATGTTCGCACGTCATGGATGTAATAGAAACGGTTTAAATTGTCATATTTACTTTCATAATTTAATTTTTGGCTTCTATATATTGTGTCATATGGAATAAACCATAATGGATGAGTATGTCACTTGATGGGATTTGGATGAGGTGCTTAGCCGAAAAGTTTTTTAAATTGTATTTGTAGATGATTATGGACGATGAGTAAATCCGCCAGGGAACTTAATCAAAGTGGTAGAGTACTGCAAAACAATTACGGTATTTTAATATTATTGGATATACTTAATTTAAAATATCGCAATGTATTTTGAATTATAAAATTAAATAGACAGGGACAGTGAGGGAGAACAACCATACAAAGATAACTTTTAGATCACCCCACTCGGGGTTAACGAAAACCTGAGACCATTATTCTCTAAAGTGATAGGTTTTAAATGATGGATAGGATGGATGGATGACACCATCTAAAAACATTCAATTATTGTGTATGTAAAAGAAATAGTTTCTTTCTAGTAGCACTTTAAAAGATATGTGTATGTAATTTTTTTAAAGAAATCGTGAATCTTAATTGAACTCATTTTATAATTTACCGACTAATTCACGAGATTCTTCAAAAGATTACGTGATCACTGCGTCAATATTTGTTCTGGATTTCTTCAGTTTGACAAAAGAAAATTTTTTGTAGTATGTATTTAATTATTGTAAAAGATATGGAGTACAATATAATGTACCAATTTCTACAATTTGTTTGAATTGAATGTTTCTTTTTTGTGTTGTTGTTTGTTTTGGAATATTAACTACTAAACTATGGACAATTCGTGCGGATCCAATTTTATGATATTTACGGTATTTTCGTTTTTACGGTATTAAAACATGTAAACTTTTGGACAATCACATTAAATTTTCCATTTCTCACCAAACGCTTCAAATATTGATTGTTTACTTAAATAACTTATCAATGTGAGTAACTTGTGTTTTCCTAAATATAACTGTACAATTGCAGTTCAAATTTCAGCTGCAGCGTGTAGACTAATTTAATTTAGAAAAAAATCGAGAACAAAAACTTAGATGGGAAATCTCCGTTGGATCTTTTGCACATATACTACTCATAAACATGACATCAAAACAGTGTGTGCTGGGATACTGTTATCGAAACATAATAGTTAATATTTACACACTAATATAAGACGAGTAAGGAAACATACTTCTCTCCATGTTATTAGTATGTGATTGGGTAATCCAGATAACAAGAAAGAAAACGATTCATCGCCAGGCCGTAGTAATGGACGTAATAAAAAGGCAAGTGAAAGTATAAAAAATAATAATGAAAAAAACAAAGTGAACTTATACTAAATAAATTGTATATTAATTTATATTTCTTAATTTCCATGGGAAACAACAAAGGACAGGTACTTCAGGTGTTATACGATATAAATCAATCAGGTGTGTAGTGTATAAAAATACGTTGAAGTCAACACCAAGATGGAGTTGTGAAGAAGCAAGACCAGGAACAAGTTTGATGGCCAAAAGTTGGATAAGGATTGACAAACATTTTTCAATTTAAATTGTTAAAAGTCCTTAACGGACGCACAGAACGAGGAAAATCTATACCAGAAGATACGAAGGCAAAGATCAAGATCTTAAAGATGAGTTACTTTAATTAAATTCTGAAACCAAATATTTTTCTCTAAAATAGTTCTTATTTCCATAAAAGTAGCTTTACATTGTACTTTAAAGCGATTATTATACACACCTATGATATGTAATGAACGCGTTTTTTTTAAATTAACAGGATTTATATCTTTAATCTTTAGATTGCAGAAGTTCATCAATCGCACTAAATTCACACTATATTGCAAATCATAATTTTCTCTAAATTACTAGTTTGGCCTTATCGTACCAAGTGTTTACAAACCCAACACTTTATTAAAGGAAATGCTTACTTTTTTTTTTTTGTTTTTTTTTTGGTTACTAAAGGTGAGATTAAGAATAATTTTATAAAACTATGAAACTTAAGCTTAATTGTTGATCCATATTGTGTTGAGAGGTTCCCAGTCTCCTTTATAAACTGTTATCGATATTAATCTTTTTCTTTGGAATAAACTTAAGTTCATAAATTTATTATCTTTATAAATCATTTCATTAATTCACATAACCATTTCTGTTATTGCTATCAGGTAGTCGTCTAATTGTCTAACACTCTAACATTTGCTTTGTTGTAATTATGATTGTATTTGCTTTATTCTTTTTTTCTTATATTACGAGTTATAATATACATTACATTATTATATATATATATATA
>NW_025781084.1:0-22459 GCF_021130785.1 Homalodisca vitripennis | reverse complement strand
CCTTTCGTTTCTTTAGACATTTGTTTTCATTTTCACCACATAAAAAAATATCAACACAACTAGATTCAGCATTATTTTTGCTACTACCTCAAACTCTTCTTCTTACATTATTAATTTGATAGCCAATCTCTGCCTAGTTTGAGTACTAGTGTTCACACTACAATTAGTACATAATTTAAGACCATAAGAAATCATCAATTTGTTAAACTACTACAGTTTTATTCCACATTGTGATCTTCCATTTTAAGTGTTAAAATTCTACTATATATTAAAAGTCTATATTACTCACACACGTATCCGAAACAGACTCCAGCTTGCGGAATTTGAAGAGAATGACGTAGCTGCTTGCGCCAGCCACGCACAGTTTTCTGCTCTCGGGACAGAGGGAGATGAGCTGGTATCGCAAGGGATCTTCTTCTGCACCACCATCCACGGAGCGAGTCCGAGGTTTCTCAAATACCTTATTGGTCTTGAGCTTGTACAGAACCTGTAACGTGCCGGCAGATGCGTCCCAGAACTTAATACTGCCGTCTGCATGCCTACAGTCAACAAAATATTACAGTCTCATCATACGTCAATAACAGATGATCAGATGCTACCGTTTACACTACAATTACACACAAATATACTTGAGCCCAAATTCTAGTAAATCACCATTGCATTTTTAAATGGTGTGACTTAGATTTGGCTTTAATTCAGGTTTAACATTCAAAGAGTAATATTATCCACCCATAGTACTAATAGGCAAATCATACAACTAAGTAAAGGAAATAAATTGAATATAACAGTTAAGTGATCAAATTTAACAGATTTTAGACACCAACGTTCCACAAGTATTAATAGAAATTATGTACATGAATGACGGACAATGTGAATTTTAGCGTACAGGTGCAAATTAAATAAAGCAAGCCTTGTACAAGTACAATTACATTTCATTAAGTTTTGTTTTCCATCTACATGCATAAATTCACTTATGCGTATAATTACTGAAAAATCATGGAGTTGAAAATTGTAAGGAGTTACTGTACTAGTATCCTGTTAACACTTTGTGTCACATTCTCTTTATTATATTGTCTTGAGTTTTTAACTTATATTATTGTTAAATTGGATTAATAGAAATGTTATTTTTATATCAAGCACTCAGTTGATAATTTTTAAACTTTTACGTATTTATAATTCTTTAGTTCCGTTCAAAAGTAAATCAATATAGGATACATCAGTGAAAAAAAATATTTAAAGGTAGAAATGTAAGTACAGTATTTTTTATTGACATATAATTTCATACTAACTGATGAATTTATTACAAGCAGTTATTATTAAAATGAACTTAAATTGGAAATTAAAATTATTTAATTATTTTACTGATACAGGCAGTAGGAATCAATGGGAACAAGAAGGATGGGTGAGGAGAAGGCTTATTAGCCAACTGGTAATGAGCTACCTCTACTAACGCACAACAGTGCTGACGTGTTTTGTATCGCAAAGTTTTGTTCCACCTGTTTCTGTTTCTCTCAGGTGTCAGGTTTATGTTGGGGGGGGGGGAGGGGGAGGGCATGTTCGGCCACCGTTACATCGCATCAATTACAGGTCTGTATCACAATTACAACAAGCCACCATTTGTAAACTGGTAGCTTCTACTAATTACTACACACTAGAATTGGCCATAATAAATCTTGTCGATTCTCCTTTTGAAATGAACCATTCTGATGTTGCCATGGTTCTTAACTATTACATGAGCTCCAATATTTATAATTCATTGCAGAATGTTTTCTTTTGACAGTATTAAGAATTGTGTATGTATAAATATATTTGAATGTGTTTTAATATTATATATAAAAGTAATAATTTTATTTTGAAATAATACTGTTGACTATGAAATTCAATATTTGTGTATACTTTAAGACTAATACAAAATGACAATAAGGAATAAAAAATATATTAACAATAATAACTAGTGACATTTGTGATGTTGATTCATTTTTTGCTATAGAAATTGCCTTGAAAAATTCACTTAGATTTGGCTCCTTACAAATAAAAGAAACTTTAATTACAATGTGAATAAAATGTATTTATTGGTCCATCTCTATAAACATGGTAAAAGCATCCAGATAAACAACAAATAATAAAACAGAATACGATTCTAAATTATTTTTACAAAATCTAAAAACTATCACTATTTTATATACTTTTTATTTTATTTTACATGTTGTTATATAACACCACATTTAAAGAAAATTGCTTGTAAATGACATGTTTTTTATGTTGATTATTTTTGTTTGTGTAAATATAATACATATTTAGACGCCTCACTATAAGTTGTTGTTAACTTTCCTATTGTTCAGATTGTTTACATTAAGAATGATTAAAAATTAATATATTTTTTATTTAAATTTCCAAAAATATTAGTTTTTAAAAGCTATCACATAGGTTATTATAATGTTACATACACCTGTGAGAATACAATTTTATATAATATGTTAATTATGAATGTTATCTTTAAATAAATCTTGTCTATTTTGTATCTATGATTACTGCTGGTATGCCTTACTGTCAGGAGTCTTAGTGTTCATATGGGAATTATGTGGCACAAATACTACAATGAGCAAGACAGTTTTGAATGGCATAAATAGCACTATCTGCTTTATATTTTACTTCCAGTTGCAAATTCCTTTCTTTTTTTTTGCAATTATTTTTTTCTGTAGTGATTTGTAGTACGGTTGTCACAAGCTACTCAATATAAAATGTTTTATAGAAATAATAGAACAATAGTGCAAATCTTTTTATATTGAATGTATAATATTTACAAACTAAATTTTATTGGAACAATATTAAATTTTTATTATTTAGAATTGATTGGTTTGCATTTATATCTTCTTAATGGACTATTTTTATCATAGTCCAGATCTATTGTTTTCAATTTTACCCTCAATTTCTCGCTTTCGTTCATTGAGTAACCTCTGACAACCATAATATACAAAGTAAATAACAGTGATTTTTGTTAGTTTTAGTATTTCTAATCAAAGTTTCTGCTGTTTAACACTAGAAACCGCTCAACTAGAATGTTCAAAGTGTGGTAATGTCAGATGATGTACCTTAAAGAGAATATGATCAAAGATCCATATAAAACATAGTCCAGCTTACGCGGACTTTATTATCAATTTGGTATGCATAGAAACAGCAGCAATGATACATTTTAAGTTTCATTATATTATTTTGCGGTCGACAACAAATGTACGTGCTTGCAGGGCCGGATCCAGGGAGGGGCAGGGGGGGCATGTGACCCGGGCGCCGAGTTAGGGGGGGCGCCGCGCCGGGCGCCAAATGATGGGATGAGGCCACCATAAAAAAACATTTACCATTTCTACTGTCAAGTGTCAATAGCACAATATAGTCTACGTACATACAATTTCTTACTTCAGTAAACTATATTTGCGCAAACCAAAAGAACATAGGCCTAGTAAGAAATATCTTTAAAGCGGCAGGGTATTTTCATAACTAAGGCTGTGGGTTGGCAACATTGTCTACGGCTTGACTAGGACTAGAAAGCGCAAGCGCGTCTCCCGCTCCCGCCCCTGACTAGTGACTCGTGAGTGTTCCCGCTTGACGTGAGCGTGAACTTTTGATGAGTTTTAGGTTAGATTTCATGTCGCAGTTGTATGAATATTCTACCTGTGACTAACATAGATCAACATGTCGAAAAAACCATCAGGGTGTTTCCACAGAAAGAAAGCTAAAGCAAGACAACAAGAGGCCGCGAAATCGTCAACTTTAATGTCATCATGGTTGCAAAATATCAAGGACCAAGGTAACTAATTTTTGTTGTATTTTAATTTGTTAAGATTCATTTTGAGTACAAAACAGTTATAGGCTATAGCGGCATAATAACAACAAACTTCAGTTTTAATGTTAAAAATAGTGGTTATAGATCATTAATTGTAAATATAGTTTGTTTATAGATATTTTATAGATTCGTTGCCTGAATGAAAATCCTCTCCCGTTCACATTCGTCGGCCGACGCCCACCACACCTTGCGTAGCATAAACACATTTAAATATTCAGAACTAAATACATTAAAAAACATATACATAAAATGCTTCTTTCACTTACTTTCTATGCTATTATTAACGATAGTTTTAATACGCTAACATACGTACTAAAATGTTAACAATACATTGATTGTAATAATATCCCCTTGGCCCTTACTACTAAAACAATTAATATATCGAATAGGCTGTAGGCTAGTACTGTAATAGCATCCCAAGCATTATTGGCACTATTTAACAACATTATATTTTTGTAACGTTTTTAGTTAGGCCTACATGATTTATAAAACGTTACACAATGTAATAATTTGTTTATGTTGTACATGTAACCTACTTAAAAAATTAAAATGTTTGGTCATGTGTGCATTTATGTCTGTTGCTTACAGACGAAGCCGAACCTGAAGCAACGAGAAATAAACCGTCTGTTCAAGAGGATGCGGTGGGAGAAGAAAACGCTGGAGGAGAAGATCTCATGGACGTTTGTGCAGAGGAAGAAGACAACAATGACTTTATTTGTGAAAAAACCACATACTTCGCATGCTACTGATTTTTGGGCCTCTTCTACATCATTTCAAGAAGCCGTTTCAGTTTCAGACTCAAAAGGGCCTAACCATGAAGAACAGGAGAGTGAATGTGAGTACAATTTTAATTTTAATGACCCTGGAACTTGGCCAACTCAGCTTAGTGACAAACAAAGATGTTACATCAAAAAAAAAAAGGAGATGTGGAAAACGATGATCATAATCCTGATTTGAGTAAAAGCGGTAGGGAGGGCCGAACCTTACAAAAGATTGGTTTTACAAAATTTTGAAAAAATGGTTCAAAGGTCAAAAGATCTTATTTGGCTTACAGCGAGACAATGAATGCTTTGTTACTGTGTTCCATGCAGGCTTTTTCGTCCTTTGAACACAGAACATGAATCAACAATTTCGTTTTTAGCAAGAAAGGAAGGATTCACAAATTGAAAAAAACTCAGTGACAAATTGCCAGAACATGAAAACTCCCAGTACCATAAGAAAACCTTTGTTTCATGGAAAGCATTAGAAACGTCACTTGGTAAAGGAGGGATCGACAAGGAGTTGCAGGATCAGATAAAAAAGGAGGAATCCCACTGGAGAGAAGTACTACGCTGTATACTAGATGCTGTCTTATTTTGGCAAAACAGGGTAGTGCATTCAGAGGGACAAACGAAAACTTGTAACTTTGCAGATCCAAATAGTGGAAAATTTCTGAACACTATAGATTTAATTTCCCACTATAATGAGACCTTGCGTGAGCATATTGGTCGCCATAAGAAAGGGCAGCTCAGCTATTTTTCTCACACAGTACAAGATGAGTTTCTTGATCTCATTGCAAATGCAATTAGAGAAGACATAATTCAGGACATAAAAAAGCTAAATATTTTTCATTGATTTTCGACTGTACCCTGATGTAAGTAAAAATGAAACAAATGACTGAAGTCATTCGTTACATTAAATATACTGACGAAGGGCCAGAGGTATGTGAAAGCTTTTTAGATTTTTTTACTGTGAGTGAAAAAACAGGCGAGGGGCTTTTTGAAAGCATTGCTAAAAGCTCAAAGAAGATGGTCTAGACTTGATGTTTTGCAGGGGCCAGTCATATGACAACGGAGCAAACATGGCTGGGAAATACAAGGGTGTCCAGTCAAGGATTGTGCAAGAGAACAAACTGGCCTACTTTGTCCATGCTCAGCCCATTCCTTAAATTTAGTTGGGGTTCATTCAGCAGAGGCCTGTGTTGAAGCACAATCGTATTTTGGTATTATAAACAGCCTCTACAACTTCTTTCATGGCTCTACATCAAGGTGGGAAGTTTAAAAACAACATGTTCCCCTTTCGTTAAAATCAGAAAGTAAAACAAGATGGTCAGCAAGGATTGATTCTGTGGAGGTTATTTATAAACATATGGACAAAGTGCTCTCTTCTCTTGAAGACAACTACCATGAGTTCTCATCTCCTGAAACAAGAGCTGAAGCTAAATCGCTACTTAAAAACATGAAAAGGTTTGAATATGTTATTATGACATGCTTTTGGTATTCAGTCCTCAAGAAAATTGATAGAGTTAGCAAGTTTCTACAAAGAGAGGACACAACAGTAGACAATGCTGCAAGAAACAAACAAGGTCTTCTAAATGTATTATCTTCAACTAGGGATTTAACTGTTTCAGAGGCAATTGATGAGGCAACATTTTTAGCTAATAATATGGGCATAACAGCAGAGTACAAGGAAACGAGAAAGAGAAAGAAAAAGAAAATGACAGGAGACACACATGAAGATGATGGGCCAAATTTTACTGAAGAAGAAGAAGAGCTTTTCAAAAGATCACTTTTTCAAATATGTGATAGAATTATTAGTGAGCTAACTAACAGATATGATGCGTTAACAATCGTTGCTGATAAGTTTAATTTTTTGTGTGGGGATCAAATAAAAAAAAATGGTTTGTTAAAACTTTGAAAAGTAAAGCAAAAGAATTAGCTACAACATATGCCAGTGACTTAAATGAAGAAGAGTTTGTGAATGAAATAGAGAGTTTTAAATTTCATGCCTTAAATATGGAAGATGGATTGGAAGACGCAACAGCAGCATCTTTGCTCAAAATATTGCATAAGAGCAAGTTGAAAGAGGGTTATCCAAACATATATGTAGCTCTTAAATCTTTCTAACGTTTCCAGTCTCTGTAGCATCTGGAGAGAGAAGTTTCAGCAAATTGGAAGCTTATAAAAACCTATTTAAGAAATTCTATGAAACAGCAAAGACTAACTAATTTAAGCATTGTATCAATTGAACATGAAAGGGCTTCTTTGATTTATTTTGATCAGATAATTAACACATTTGCAGCAAAGAAGGTCGGAAGATAAAGATTCTATAATTGTTAGTATTTTTTTTTTCTAAAACAATTGTATTGTTTTGGATTCATGTAAAATTGTAAACTAGACATTTCTATTTCATTAAAATAACACTTTCTTATTCAACCTAAGTTTTATTTTATTTCAAACCCATATACAAAGCATATAGTAGTAAAACTTATGGTAAATAGTTTGGTATCAGGGGGGGCGCCAAAAATCAAGCTTGCCCCCCCCAGAAGAAATGATAGATCCGGCCCTGCGTGCTTGAATATTTTTTTACTTGTATTTTTATCTATTGCGATTGTCACTGTGACAATGGACTGTACAGTACTCACCTGTGAGAATGATCTCATTGTAGCTACAAGACGTAGGGCTCCACTCCCGCCACAGATGGGCCATTCTCGCTCGCTGAAGCCTGTGCGCTTCTGGGTCCGAGAGCCCACCGAGTAGAAGGCGGGGATGAGGTCAGACGGGCAGTCCGCCAGGTAGGTACAGCAGGTCACGGCAGACTCGTGCAGGTCCATGGGATATGGGTTCTCGAAGCAGGGGAACCCCTGACTCAACAGGTCTATCACCACCAGGTCATTGTGCAGTAGAACCACAATGGCGTATGGTTCTTGCAGATCTGTCCAACATCAGTCAATTGTTTCTTTACTTCCTTATCTCCAGTTGTATCCCATCACTTAATGATAATTTTTTATCACACAATTTTAAATTAATTTTTATGAATGTGAATATAATATCGAAGAAATATTAAAGAAAATAGAAACATATAAAAATTTTAATGTATTTTTAACAGTAGCTGAACTTTGTAACAGTTTGTACCTGTGATTAAATTCTATTTAAAATTTTAATTATTGTTTTACAACATAGTTAATTTATTTTATTTCCATTTTGCAGGTTATTTTAGTAACATACTAAATAGTAATAACAATTGCAAATAATATAGAGTAGTGCTTATAAAAACATCATATAAAAATTGCTATAATATTCTAATTACACAACAATCTTATTTCTCATAATTGCTAATAACACAACTAATGAAATATAAACTCTCTGTCAATAAGGTCACTTTCAAATTCACAATGACATTTGAGAATATAGTAAATTGAACATAGATAACGTGATTAAACTAACAAGTTCGCTAGTCATTAATTAATTTTCTATAACTAAATACAGGAATTCTGATTATCTTTCCACACACGACATATATCTTTCTTCGATATATAAATAGTAATAAAAAGAGGATAGTGGTAATTTTTTCACCATGTTTTCATTCAGGCTGTTCCATATTGGGTCTTTTTCATGTTTTTAATTTATTTTGTTCATGTATTGTTCTACTGTGTTCCTTTGTTGCCAATTGTAAGCATTTCTGTGCTTATTGTTCTTAGAGAAAAAGATATTGACTAAGTTAATTAATATATATGTATCTTTAAAAAAACTGCAAATTTGAAAATGAACTTGCTAAAATTGCTGTAAATATTTTATTATACAGCAATTGTTGTTTAACAATTTTTAACACAGGGGATATAATTAAATGTAAACCAAGATCGGTTTGTCTTAGCTAAGTTACAGAAACTATCCAGTAACTGTTTGTGCAGTTGAACTAACTAACTAACAGTAACAGAAGTTGCTACGACAATTGTAGCAAATACTGGCATGAACATTTGTGATAGCAGTTTGGCAAGTAGCACCACAGGTCAGGCTGTCTAATGTGTTCCAGATGGTAATGGTTGTATGCAGCTTAATTTGGATAACAGGCCAAGTTTAGAACATGTTACTGACATGAACATTTGTGATAGCAGTTTGGCAAGTAGCACCACAGGTTAGGCTGTCTAATGTGTTCCAGATGGTAATGGTTGTATGCAGCTTAATTTGGACAACAGGCCAAGTTTAGAACATGTTACTGGCATGAACATTTGTGATAGCAGTTTGGCAAGTAGCACCACAGGTTAGGCTGTCTAATGTGTTCCAGATGGTAATGGTTGTATGCAGCTTAATTTGGACAACAGGCCAAGTTTAGAACATGTTACTGGCATGAACATTTGTGATAGCAGTTTGGCAAGTAGCACCACAGGTTAGGCTGTCTAATGTGTTCCAGATGGTAATGGTTGTATGCAGCTTAATTTGGACAACAGGCCAAGTTTAGAACATGTTACTGGCATGAACATTTGTGATAACAGTTTGGCAAGTAGCACCACAGGTCAGGCTGTCTAATGTGTTCCAGATGGTAATGGTTGTATGCAGCTTAATTTGGACAACAGGCCAAGTTTAGAACATGTTACTGGCATGAACATTTGTGAAGCAGTTTGGCAAGTAGCACCAAGGCAGGCTTCTAATGTGTTCCAGATGGTAATGGTTGTATGCAGCTTAATTTGGACAACAGGCCAAGTTTAGAACATGTTACTGGCATGAACATTTGTGATAGCAGTTTGGCAAGTAGCACACTCAGGTTAAGTGTTCAATGGTAATGGTATGGTTTTGGCAGCAATTTGAAACAATTTAGAACATTTGGATAACAGTTGGATAGCACGGCAGGCATCAAGGTGTCTGTAATGGTTCCAGTATGGTTGTTGCACATGGTAAACAGTTATAGAACATGTTTACTGGCAGTGACATGGTAGTTGCAATTTGTCCAAGGTAAGGGTTAATGGTTCAATGGAAAGAGTTTTAGACTTTTGGCAACAGCAATTTAAAATGTTACTGGCATGAACATGTGTAGGCTATTGTCCAAGTAAGGTTAGCGCTAATTTGGTACAAGGAATTTGTACAGTTATTGGCAAGAATTTGATAACAGTTTGATAGCCAATGGCTGTATAAGTTCAAGTCCAAGGTAAGGTGTATGTTTAGATGGAATGGCCAGTTTAGACAACGGCCTAATTTGAACAGTTTGGCATGACATTGGTAGCTGGAAGTTCCAGAGGTATGGTTGTTAGTTATTTGGAAAGGTAGTTCAGCTAATTTGACACGGCCATAACATGTTACGGCATTGCATGTGACACAGTTTGGCAGTAGTCCAAGGTAGGTGTTAAGTTTATGAAGGAGTTTAGACATTTCACGCCATTTTGAACAGTTTGGCAAGAACATGGTAGTTTGAAGTAGAGAAGGTTGTTGCTATATTTGAAGGCAAGTTGAACAGTTAATTGGAAACATGGTAGCGTTTGGCAATAGCCATAGCAGTATTGTTCGATGGAAGGTTGGCAATTTGCACAAAGGCAGTTTAATGTTTCATGGTAATTTGTGAGCATTGGGAAACACAGGTAGGTTTAATGTTTCATGGTAATGTTGTAGCAGTTAATTGGCACAGCCAAGTTAGACATGTTATGGATGAAATTTGTATGCGTTTGGCAATGCAACGTAGGCGTTATGTGTTCATGGTATTTGTATGCAGTTGGAAAGGCCAAGTAACTGTTATGGGATGGTAGTTTGAGAGCCATGGTAACGCAATTTTCAGTATGGTTGATTTTGCAGGGCAAGTAGACAGTTAGGCTGAATTTGGTAAGTTTGGCAGTAGACAACAGGCAGTTTAATGTTGGTAAGTTGTATGGCAATTGGAAACGCAAGTAGCATGTTGATGGAATGTGATAGCTTAATGACACAGGCAGGTTTAATGTTCGATGAAGTTTGATGCAGTTTTGGACACAGGCATTGAAATGTTCGATGAATGTGTATGTGCAATTGACACAGGCAGTTTATGTTTCGATGTAAGTTGTGATAATTTGGCAAAGCAAGTTAGCTGTCTATGACATTGTATGGTTGCAGTAGGACACAGGTAGTGAATGTTATGGATGAGTTGGTGTAGCACAATTGGTAAGTCCAGTTTGAAATGTTACTGCTTAATTTGAACAGTGGATTAGACATGTATGGCTATCTATTGTGTTAATGGTATGGTAGTATCGTTAGTTGAAATGGCCAAGTTAAACTGTTTGGCTTAATTTTGATGGAGTTTGAAGTCACAGGTTGGCTTCAATTGTATAGTTGGAGTTGACAGTTAATGGCATCAGCAATAATGTATGGTTGAAATTGTGATGCATTTGGAAGACACAAGTTAGGCTCTAGGCCAAGTTAGATGTTGCGGCAATGACAGATAGGTTGGTTAGAACAGTTATGCTACATTTGTGCAGATGGAAGTTAGCACAGTTAGTGGCAAAGATTAGAGAATGTAGCAGCTAATTTGAAAAGTTGGCTTTGACAACAGGTTAGGCTTAATTGGTACATGGTAAGGTTGTATGAGCTTAATTTTGGACAATGCCAATGGTTAGAGTTAATGGTCATGAATTTGGTTAATTTGACGCAATGTAACAGTTATGGCTAATGTTTGTAATGGTAATGGTTGAATGCTAAGTTGGTGACAGGCCATTCTTGAACTGTTACTGTATGCAACATTTGTGATAAAAAAATTTTTTGGAAAAAGTACCCCCAAAGGGTTAGGTGTCAAAGGGTTTTCCCAAAATGGTAAGGGTTGTACCCAGTTTAATTTGGAAAAGGGGGCCCAAAAATTTTAAACATGTTACGGGAAAAAAAACATTTGTGAAAACATTTGGGCAAGTACCCCCACTTTTTAGGTGTCTAATGTGTTCCAGTTTGGAAAGGGTTGTATGAGTTTTAATTTGGAAAAAAGGCCAATTTTTGAACATGTTACGGCTGAAATTTTTTTTTTCATTTTGGTTTTGCCCCCACGGGTTTTTAGGCTGTCAAAAGGGGTTCCAGATGGTAATGGTTGATGCAGCTTAATTTGGAAAAGGGGGCCCCAAGTTTAGAACATGTTTACTGGCATGAACATTTGTGATAGCAGTTTGGCAAGTAGCAAAAACAGGTTGGGCCCTGTCTAATTTTTTCCCCAGATGGTAAGGGTTTTTTATGCAGCTTAATTTGGAAAAGGGGGCCCCAAGTTTGGGAACATTTTTACTGGCATAAACCCATTTGTGAAAACATTTTGGGCCCAAGTAGCACCACGGGTTTAGGCTGAAAAATTTTGTGTTCCAAAATGGTAATGGTTGTATCCCAGTTAAAATTTGGGGGCAACGGCCAAAGTTTAAAAAAGGGGGTTACGGGGCATGAACATTTTTTGATACAAGTAGCACCAGTGGTCTAAGTGTTCCGAGGTGTTGTGGTTTAAAAAGAAATGTTACTGGCATGAACATTGTGAAGCAGTTGGCGTAGCACACAGTTAGTGTCTAAGTTTCCAGATGGTATGGTGTATGCAGCTTAATTGGACAACAGGCAAGTTTAGACATGTTACGATGAACATTGATAGCAATAGCGTTAGGTTCAATGTAATGGTGTTATGCAGTTAATTGGAAACGATTAATGTACTGTGAAATTTGTAGCACAGTTACCGTTGGTAATGGTGGTTTGCAGCAATTGAAAGGCAATTTGAACATTTCATGAACATGTGTAAGTTTGGAAGAAGTTATGCAATGGCCAGTGAATGTTTGCGCTATTTGAACCAGTTTGAACATGTAGGCTATTGTAACGTGGTGCAGTATGAAGTTGAAATGTTTGGCTTAATTTGGAAGCGGCAAGGCTGCATGTGAGGTTGGTAGCACATTGGCTCAGCCATGAATGTTGTGACTTTTTGGCCAGGTTTAATTTTTGGAATTTGAGCATTTGGCAAAGCCAAGTTAGCTGTATGTGCATGTGTATGAATGACACAGGCATTTTAATGTTATGGTAATTGTATACATTGCAATACCAGTAGGCTGTCTATTGTTCAGTTTGATCATTAGCAACCAATTAGCATTATTGAACATTGTGAACAGTTTGCGACAGTTGCAAGTGCCAAGTAAGGTTGTTCAGTTAATTTGGACAAGGCAAGTTTAGAACTGTTATGCGAATTTGTAAGTTGAAAGAACAGGGCTTCATGTTGTGTATGTTTTGGGCAGTTAGCATGGTGATTGATTTGGCAGTGCACAGTAGGCTGTCTAATTGTTCCGAGGTAATGGTTGTATGCAGTTATTGGACAACAGCAAGTTTAGAACTGTTACGCATGAACATTTGTGAGTGATGCCCAGTAGGCTGTCTATGTGTTCCAGATGGTAATGTTTATGCAGAATTGGAAACAGGCCAATTAATGATGATAAATTTGATGCATTGCAGTGCCAGTTAGGTGTAGTGTTCCAGGTATTTGAGCCATTTGACAAGCAATTGAACATGCGTGACAGTATATTAGTGAAAGTGGACATTTTATGGGGGGGGGGGGGGGGGGGGGGGGGGGGGGGGGGGGGGGGGGGGGGGGGGGGGGGGGGGGGGGGGGGGGGGGGGGGGGGGGGGGGGGGGGGGGGGGGGGGGGGGGGGGGGGGGGGGGGGGGGGGGGGGGGGGGGGGGGGGGGGGGGGGGGGGGGGGGGGGGGGGGGGGGGGGGGGGGGGGGGGGGGGGGGGGGGGGGGGGGGGGGGGGGGGGGGGGGGGGGGGGGGGGGGGGGGGGGGGGGGGGGGGGGGGGGGGGGGGGGGGGGGGGGGGGGGGGGGGGGGGGGGGGGGGGGGGGGGGGGGGGGGGGGGGGGGGGGGGGGGGGGGGGGGGGGGGGGGGGGGGGGGGGGGGGGGGGGGGGGGGGGGGGGGGGGGGGGGGGGGGGGGGGGGGGGGGGGGGGGGGGGGGGCATTTGTTGGCAAGTAGCACCAAGGTTAGGCGTCTAATGGTTCAGTGGTAATGGTTTAGAGTTTAATTTGGCAACGGCCCAAATTTGAAAATGTTACTGGCAGAACATTTGGGATACATTTGGCAGTAGCACCAAGGTTTAGGCTGTCTAATTTTCCAGATGGAAAGGTTTTGTATGCAGTTAATTTGGACAAAGGCCTTTTTTAGAAATGTTTGCATGAACATTTTTGTAGCTTTTGGCAAGTAGCCCCAAGGTTGGGCGTTAAGGGGGCCAATGGTAATGGTTGTTAGCTTAATTTGGAAACGGCCAAAGTTTAGAACAGTTAGGCAAAACTTTTGTGATACGTTTAAAATGGCCCCAAGGTTTAGGCTCAATGTTTCCAAGGGTAAGGGTTTTTTTGGTTAATTTGGAAACGGCCCAAGTTTAAATTTTCTGGCTTGTTTGTGAAAGTTTGGGAAACCCCAAAGGGTTAGGCTTTTAAAGTTTTTAATAAAAAAGGTTGTAGAGTTTAAATTTTGGAAAAACAGGCAAGTTTAAAATGTTTTGGCCTTTGAACTTTGGGGATACATTTGGCAATACCCCCAAGGGTTGGGCTTTTAAATGGCCAATGGAAGGGGTTTTGCGTTATTTTGGCAACGGCCCAAGTTTAAAAATTTATGGCAGAAATTTGGAAACATTTTGGGAAAGAACCCCGGGGTTGGGTGTTAATTTTTCCAAGGTTGGTTGTAAGTTTTTGGCAAAGGAAAGAAAATTTACTGGCAGAAATTTGGATACATTTTGGAAGAAAAGGGAAGGGTTTTTTTTTTCCAGTGGAAATGGTTGTATCAGTTTAAATTTGGAAACAGGCCAAGTTTAGAAAATGTTACTGGCATGAACTTTGTGATCAGTTTGGAAGTGCCCCACGGTAGGCTTTAAGTTTTCCCCAGATGGAATGGTTGTATGAGTTTAATTTGGACAAAGGCCCAAGTTTAGAACATGTTACGGCATGAACATTTGTGAAAAACATTTGGCAAGAGACCACTTTTAGGCGCAAATGTGTTCCAGAGGGTAATGGTTGTAGCACTTAATTTGGACAACAGAAATTTAGAAAGTTACTGGCATGAACTTTGGATACTTTTGGAAATGACCACAGGTCGGGCTTTAATGTGTTCCAGTGGTAATGGTTGTATGGTTAATTTGGACAACGGCCAAGTTTAAAAATTTTTATGGCATGAACATTTGTGAAAATTTGGAAGTAGCACCCGGGTTTAGGTGTCAAATGTTTCCGATGGTAAGGGTTTTATGCAGCTTAATTTGGAAACGGGCCAAGTTTGAACATGTTACGGGGCATGAACATTTGTGATAACTTTGGCAAGTACCCCACGGCAGGCGTTAATGTTTCCCAGAGGGAAAAGGTTGTTGCAGCTTAATTTGGAAAGGCCCCAAGTTTAGAACAGTTAGGGGGCAGAACATTTGTGATAGCAGTTTGGCAAGGGGCACCAAGGTTGGTGTCAATGTTTCCCCCAGTGGTAATGGTTGTATGAGCAAATTTGGACAACGGGCCCAAAATTTAAAAAACATTTACGGAGAACATTTGTTTTTCTTTGGCAAGTACACCACAGGTTAGGTTTTAAATGTTTCCAGATGGAATGGTTGTATGCAGTTAAATTTTTGGGAAAAAGGCAATTTTAAACATGTTACTGGCATAACATTTGTGAGGGGTTTTGGAAAATAACCACGGTTAGGCGTCTAATGGTTCCAAGGGAAAGGTTTTTGTATGCATTAATTTGGACAACGGGGCCAATTTTAGAACAGTTATGGCTGAATTTTTGTGTAGCAGTTTGGAAAGGCCAAGGTTAGGTGCTAATGTGTTCCAGGGGGGTAATGGTTGTATGCAGCTTAATTTGGACAACGGGCCAATTTAAAAAACATGTTAGGCATGAACATTTGTGATGCTTTGGCAAGACCCCCACGGGTTAGGCTGTTAATGTTTCCAGATGGTAATGGTTGTTGCGCTTAATTTGGACAACGGGCCAATTTTAGAACCTTTTGGGTGAACATTTGTGAAGCATTTGGCAAGTGCCCCGGGTCAGGCTGTCAATGTTTCCCAGATGGTAAATGGTTGATGCGTTAAATTTTGGGG
This sequence comes from Homalodisca vitripennis, assembly GCF_021130785.1. Lineage (NCBI taxonomy): Eukaryota > Metazoa > Arthropoda > Insecta > Hemiptera > Cicadellidae > Homalodisca > Homalodisca vitripennis. The sequence continues at coordinate 6,830 of NW_025781084.1, read as the reverse complement.
ACAACGGGCCCCAAGTTTAGAACATTTACGGGCATGACATTTGTATAACATTTGGCAGTAGCCACAGGTCAGGCTTCTAATGGTTCCAGAGGTAAGGTTTATCATTTTAATTTGGCAACGGGCCAAGTTTAGAACTTTTACTGGCATGAACTTGTGAAAACTTTTTGGAAATAGCCCACAGGTCAGGCTGTAAAATGTTTCCCCAGATGGTAAGGTTGTATCCTTAATTTGGACAACAGGCCAAGTTTAGAACATGTTACGGCAGAACATTTGGAAAAATTTGGCAAGTCCCCAACCACGGGGGGGTGTTAATTGTTCCGATGGTAAGGGTTGTATGCATTTTAATTTTGGACAACGGCCAAGTTTAGAACTTTTACGGCATGAACATTTGAAAAGCATTTGGCAAGTAGCACCACGGGCAGGCGTCCAATGTTTTCCAGTGGTAAGGTTGTATGCGTTTAATTTTTGGAAAAACGGGAAAATTTTTAGAACTTTTTCCCGGCTGAAATTTGTGTCTTTGGCAAGTACCCCCAAGGGTGGGGCTGTTAAGTTTTCCAGATGGTAAGGTTTTTTACAGTTAAATTTTTGGACAACAGGCCAAATTTTAGAACATGTTATGGCATAACATTTGTGATAGCAGTTTGGAAGTACCCCCAAGGTTAGGTGTCTAAGTTTCCGGGGTAAGGTTTGTAGGCTTAAATTTTGGGAAAAACCCCAAAATTTGAACTTTAAAATGGCATGAACATTTGGATAGCATTTGGAAATAAAAACCACAGGTTAGGCTGTCTAATGTTTTCCGATGGAATGGTTGTATCGTTTTTTGGGGACAACGGCCAATTTGAACATGTTCCCCGTTGAACATTTTGATAGCTTTGGCAAGTCCCCCACGGTTAGGCTGTCTAATGTGTTCCGTGGAATGGTTTTTATGCAGTTAATTTGGCAACAGGCCATTTAGAACATGTTAGGGCATGAACTTTGTGATAGCTTTGGCAAGTAGCCCAAGGTTGGGTTTCTAATGTGTTCCAGATGGTAAGGGTTTTGTATGCAGTTAATTTAAAAAAAAGGGGCCCAAGTTTAACATTTACGGGCATGAAATTTGTGATAACATTTTGGCAAGTGCACCAAGGTCGGCGAAAATTGTTCCAGATGGTAATGGTTGTATGCTTTTAATTGGAAAACAGGCCAAGTTTAGAACATGTTAGGCATAAAACTTTGTGATAGCAGTTTGGAAAGGAAAAAAAGGGTTTAGTGTCTAAGTGTTCCAGATGGTAAGGTTTATCACTTAATTTGGACAACAGGCCAATTTTAGAACATTTTTCGGCATAACTTTGTGTAGCTTTTTGGAAGTAGCACCCGGTCAGGCTTAAAATGTGTTCAGGGTAATGGTTTAGAGCTTAATTTGGAAAAGGCCAGTTTAAACAGTTCGGCCCCTGAACATTTGTGATAGCAGTTTGGCAAACACAAGGTGGGCTTTTAAAAGTTTTTCCGGGAATGGTTGATCAGCTTTTTGGACAACGGGCCCAAATTTTAGAACATGTTACTGACATGAACATTTGTGATAGCGTTTGGCAAGTAGCCCCCAGGTTGGCTGTCTAATGTGTTCCAGATGGTAATGGTTGTATGCGCTTAATTTGGAAAAAGGGGCCCAAAATTTAGAAATGTTAGGCATAAATTTGGATAGCGTTGGAAGTGCACCACAGGTTAGGCTGTAAAATGTGTTAATGGAAAGGGGTTTGTATGCGTTAATTTGGCAAGGGGCCAAGTTTAGAAATTTTCTGGCATGAACATTGTGATAGCATTTGGCAAGTACACCACGGGTTTGGGCTTCTAATGTTTCCAGGGGGTAAGGGTTGTATGCAGAAATTGGACAACGGCCAAGTTTAGACAGTTATGGCAGAACATTTGTGAAGCAGTTTGGCAAGTAGCACCACATTTGGGCTGTCAAAATGTTTCAGATGGTAAGGTTTTTGTATGCGCTTAATTTGGAAAACAAGCCAATTTAAACATGTTACTGGCATGAACTTTTGTGATAGGGTTTTTTGGCAAGTCCCCCAAAGGGTTGGGCTGTCAATTTTTCCCCAGAGGTATGGTTTGTATGCAGTTAAAATTTGGACAAAGGCCAATTTTAAACATGTTAGGCATAAACCCATTTGTGATAGTTTTTGGCAAGTAGCACCACAGGTTGGTGTTAATGTTTTCCAGATGGAAAAGGTTTATGCAGTTAATTTGGACAACGGCCAAGTTTAGAACTGTTACTGGCATAAACTTTGTGATAGCATTGGAGTAGCACCACGGGTTTTAGGCTGTCTAATGTGTTCCAGGGTAATGGTTGTATGCGCTTTTTTTGGGACAACAGGCAAGTTTAAACTGTTACTGGCATGAACATTTGTGATAGCTTTTGGCAAGTAGCCCAAAGGGGTTGGGCTGTTAATGTGTTCTAGAGGTAAGGTTGTATGCGTTTAAATTTGGACAACGGGCCAATTTAGAACACAAAACTTTAAAAATTTGTTTAAATTTTAAATGAACAATTCTGATTTGTTGCATAAATAAAGAAAAAATATTCCCCCAATTTAAATTATTTTGGTTATTCGAAAATTGTTAAATTTTGGCATTCATTCTGCAAACGCTCGATCCGGTTAGTTCTCTCTTACATGATCGGCTTTCGTTTTCCCCTTAAAAACTTTTCTTTCATATCTACAGCATTGTCAGATACTCTACTTTAAAAAAAAAATTTTAAAACCTTTTAAACACCTTCTTTTTTTTAGGGGAAAATTTAAATAAAAATTTTAACTTTTCGTTTAAGCTGTTACCCACATTAATAATATATAAAGATTTTTCAGTAAAGAAACAAACAAAATGGGGGACAGAGTAAAAGAAGCAATTCACCAGTAACTTTTTAGGGGAAAATTTCCCTCTTTTGGCCGAATTTGATTTTATCTGCCTGCTAGGAAAAATGAGCTTTACCAAATCTTATCCTTGTGTGTTTAGCTACAAACAAATGTTGCACTCAAACCATTTGGTTTTCTCTTAAGAAAAAAATAAAATATTTTATAAAATGTCTCACAGATTGTATCTAGGCTCAATTGTTTTTATGGTATTGAAGGGAATACTTTAATATGAGGTTTGAGCCCCAAATGTTATTTGTTTTATCAAAATAATAATTGGGATCCAATGACAATGAAATTCTGATATTTTTGAATAAACATAACAGGACACCATTCCTGTTTTTTAAGATGCATAAAAAAAAAAAAAAGGAAACGAAAATATATTTCTTAGTCAATAAAAAAAAAAAAGCGTAACATGAAAAAAATTAAACAGTTTAATTTAAAATAAAATTTTTACGATTTAGAATTGGGGAAACAAAAATGGTTTTACCTAAACACTAAACAATTGCTTAAAAAAAAAAAACTTAATAAAAAAATGTCGAGCAGGAGGTTGGTATTTAGATTTTCCAAACAGAAAGCCGACAAAAAATATATAAAAACACATTTTCATTCCCCTTCCTTAAATAAGAGCATAACATTTGAAAAAAATTACACAACATTGGAATCTTTTTTTAACGTGACCCAAAGATTTCACACAGTGTGATGAAGGCGAAAAAATTGTCTCCATCTCCACCCGTTTTCACTGTTATACTCAGGTCACCCCCGTTAACTTACGCGACCCAACACTCCACACAGCGTGTGAAATCAAACACATTTGCCCATCTCCAGCACCCCCTTTTACACTGTTATACTCAGCGTGCACTCTGTTTAATTATGCTGACCAACGACTCTCACCCCCGGTGATGAAGCGACCCCATTGTGCTCCTTCCGCACTGTCGTACATTTATATCAGCGTGCACTCTGTTATACTTACCCCTGACCCAAGGCTTCACACAGTGTGATGAAGTTACCACATTGTGCCCCACTCCAGCACGTCGTTGTCTTGCAGGATCACTGTTATATCGGGTCCGCCCCCCTTTGTTAGTCAGTCCCCCCCAGAATTTTACATATGCCTCCCCGTATTACAAAAAAAAATTAATTATCACAATTTAATAACGGGACATGATTTTTCAATCAGAATTATTTTTTCTTTTGTGGACTCGGGAAAAAAATATGCAATTCAAACTAAAACAGGGTTAGATAGTGTCGACAGTTCAGCCCTGTCCTTAAATGCAAACCTCCTTCACCAAAAGGGCGGCTATTTTGTGTAATTAAAATAATTTTTTCTTACATACCAGTTTTGATGATTTTTTATGTACAATGGTGTAGACTGATAACCCGGGGCGTTGTGACCAGCTTACCAGTTTTGTTAACCATGGATTTACACTTTGTAAAAATTTTTTTTAAGGTTTTTAAAAATTTTATTTAGAAAAATCAAAAATATAATGGGGGCTTAGTACCATATTTTCTATTGACGAAAATTTAAATTTTTCAGATGCCCCTAAGAAAAAATGTCAGGGGTAAACTCAACATTACATAGAGTAGTTTTAAATGCAAATTTAAAAATTTAAGAAAATTTTACAAATAAGAAAAAAATAACTATTTTATAGCTTCCCCCGATCTTGAAGTTTTCCCCCTTCGATTTTTTTGGATAGGTTTGCATTTTTTCAGGTTTTTCCGTCTTTTTTCGTTTTGGCTAAAAAAAATAAAATTACATTTTTTACAAAACAGTTAGGAACAAAAGAATGTTCAAAATATAACAAAAAGAGCGTCAGTGGGGGGGTGAGGGTAAAGGGCTAAGTTGGTTAAAGACAGATAAAAACTTTTTTAACACAAAGCAAATTCCAAATTTCAAGAGACAGATTGAGCTAATTTCTTTCTTTTATATCCCCGCGTTCACTGCAATTCATTTTACTTTTCATTAAGAAAAAGGGCTGTTAAATTGGGCAAACAGCAGAATTGTTTTGCTTCAACATTCCCCCCCTTTTTTTAAATTGCAAAATTTCCCTTTTCTAGCGAAAATCTTACGGAATTTTTTTTTTCTAGAATTTTTTGTTTCCCTTTTATAAAATAGTTTTTTTTTTTTCCTAAGGTTTTAACACGTATCATTACGGGATTCTAAGAATACATAAATATTTTTCCCATAAATTTAATTATTTTTATATTTTAAAGTAAATGAAAAAAAACCCCGCTAATTTGTAAAAATTTTTACTTTATTGACAAAATTTTTGGACTATTTCTGATGATATTTAAGTTTTTTAAAAATTTAAAATTTATAAGTTTTTAAAATTTTAAAAATTTTTTTTACATTCCATAAAGGGGGAATGAAAGTTTGTTTATAATAAGGTTTTAATAAAAACTATATATTTTCCTTTTGATAATAGGTAAAATTATGTACATTTTCCACAAAAAATGTAATATATTTTGAAATTTTCTAAATACAAATTAGGAAATTTTTGAATTTCCAAGTAGAAATTAGATTATTTTTTCAGGATAAACTCCCAGGGGTTTAGGTTTAACTCAAAAACAGTAGTTGTTTTTTTATTAATTAATCAAGGCTTTTTACGCAACAAATCGCATCATAACAATTTGTACAGTATAGTAATGGGGCCAAAAAATAAAAAAACTTTTCTTCCTTCTAAAAATTTTTAAACATTTATTTTTTAAAACAGCAATTTTTGAAAATTTGAGTTGCAAACTTTATTTTAGTAGGGGTTTTGATTGCAACCACTTAATGCTCAAATGTCAAAAGTATGGATAACCAATAATAGGATTTTACCCAAAATTTTAAGGGGTGATGCATGTTTTTTATATCCTACTTTTTTCATTATTACAATATTGTAAAAACCCTTAACGCTTTAGGAAAAGGTAAAGACAACTACCTCGAAAGTATTCAAGGGGATATTTTAAATGAGGCTGTTCCCCAAAAAATACCCGCCGGGCACAACACTAAAGGGGTAATGGAAAAAAAGCGATTTTGAGATTTTACCATAGAAGGGGTTTTTTTTTTTGATAGGGTATATCAGTCTCAAATTGGGTACTAACCCAACGGTTTATGGATACACGTGAGGTGTAAAAGATTTCGTCTAACGATCAAACAGGGGTAAGTGCACTTACGCCCCTTTTAGATTTGATAACTTTCCCCAAAAGTACGTGGGATACAACCCTATACAGGGTAAGTGGTGATTGATTTGTTTTGTTTCAGATTTCGCGGTTAAGTTTATAAATAATCATGAAAATGGAAGAATCAAAATTTAGCATATTTGCCTTTGCGAAATTAACACAACTTTGAAATAGTGAAATTGATAACTTTTGTAAATCTGAAGTGCCCCCAAAAAATTTTTAAAGCGATCATTCACGCCAAATTCTTTGAAAAAAAGCAATAAATAGCTGTAAAAATTTAAAGCTCTAGAACTTGCAAGTGCAATCCTTTTTGTAAGGTAAATTTTTAAAATTTTATCAATGTGATCACCCCAACATTGACGGACAAAAATGAGTGAATTATTCCCCAAAAAGAAAAAAAAAAAAATAAAAGGAAAAAGTCTATAAATTATAAAAACCCAAAGGAGTTAAAAAGTAAATTTTTAAAAAACAAATTTCCCAAAAAGAAATTTAAGAAAAAACTTTCCCCTTTTAAACCAAACAAAAATTAAAGATGAAACTAATGTTGATCTTTTGAATTGTAAATAAAAGGGGAAGTATTTGCAGTTCCATAATGTTTATGTTATGTGTTTTCCTCTTTTGAAAATTTTGACAATTGCAGTAATCACAAAAAATGAAGAAAAAGAAGCCCCCGAAGACTTTCCCTTTTGGTGGGTCCCTACTAGAAGAGCCACAACCCCAAATAAAAAAGTTTTAAAAAACAAAAAAAAAAAAAAATTGGAAATTCGGCCAAAAGGGTTTTGT
>NW_025781083.1:0-40271 GCF_021130785.1 Homalodisca vitripennis | reverse complement strand
GTTATTGTTCCCTCTCTTGAAGGAAAAATTCAAGAAAACCAATAACGCTTACCTTTTGTAAGGATCAGACCTCATGCCAAAAACAACCACTTTCATGACACTGGGGTGACGACCAGAAGTACAATAAAAAACTAGCTGAAGTGTTTCCGCTAGCCAGGAACAAAAACTATCACATTTTCATATAAATGTGATTTGTCCTAACAAAACTATATTTCCAAATTTTTCATATACTTCAAATACATTACTTAGTTACTAAAGTTGAAAACTCCGTAAATTTTTGAAAACGTTTCCGGTATTTTTACCTAAAACAATGATATAAATGTTAAAGTTTGACTAAAATAATTTTACCCTGTACACAATAATTACTTTAAACTTATCAAAATATTTTTAGATATTGATGGAATTTCATTTTTTACTGTGGTTCAAGAATAATTTTATGCAGTAAAAATTTTAATCAATTAGTTCTTGTACTCAAAAACAGCTTTTATTGATTCATACATAACACATATATGGCCATAACATCCTCAGCATGGATTCAGATTTTCTTTCACTAATTTTAAAAATTAAAAAGAGATCACTTTCAGCTAACAGATTTGAAAATTTAGGAATGTAATTGTCCCGATCAAGAAAACATATTTGCATAAGTAATTGATATTCCTAAAATCAGAAATACTTCTGAATAGCTTTTTTTCCGAATGGTTTATCTGGGATTTGAAGACAATGAGTTTAAAGTTCGCAATGTGTAGGTTATGCTAAAGTGTAGACATTGCAAACCTCTGTTGATGTCTAGAGAGTTATTGCAAAATTGATTTATAGAGAGACACCTCGCTAGTCATTTACTTAAACATAGTAATCATCTAAAGAGTAAATATTACTGGATGCCGAAAAATTGCAGATTCTATGGGAACAAACAACAAAGGAACTTTCATAAAGTATACATTTTCCAATACAGTTAGCAAGCATCAGGCCCTAGTCTCGACTTTACGGCACTTGTGCTAAAGTTGGAAAGTGGTTGTCGTTTACTGTCTTTTTACGAATCGTCCTCTTGCGAACTGAGCTCTTTGTTTTATGTTATCCAATTCCAAAAATGTTTATCGGCTGAGCATTTTCAAACTTTTTTGTGTGAAAATTGAGTCATTGTTTATAAACGAACAGTAATATGCATTGCAATAAACAACGTTTTACAACTCTCAGGTTTTCAAAGTCTCATGTGTATTAGACATGGCTTTGTTTCGAAAAACTAGACTTTTATCAAAATGTTTGTACTTTTCTTTAAACATTTGTTTATTAAAAGTGAAAAAATTACCAACTTCGGGTTTTGAAAAGAATCTATTTTTACATTTCTAGAAATACGTTTGGATTACAATTGACCCAATACTATTATTACGATAAAAAACGGATCATATCTAATATTAGGCGTAAATTTGACGAAAATTTACAGTTAAACACTATAATATTATAACCTTTTCTTATCTTCACGTAATTTTAAAATAATCGTAATAAATAAATATAATAAATGTTTCGTAAAACCGTAAACCTTAAAAAAGACCTTTTATTCCATTTACATAATTTTAAAGTTATATTAATAAATTTATATGATAAATGATTCATATAACATAAACATGGAATACACATGATATAAAATTTGTTACATTGTTTTCTCTATAAAAGTCTTTGAATAATACGTTTTGGAATAAACCGTATAAATTTCAAAATTACGGAAAATGCAATGTTTTATGTTAAGAAACATGTTTTGGTATAAAGCTGCGTATGTTTTCCGACGTTCCGTTCTATTAGAATTTATCCCCTCAAGGCAACTCAAATTTCCGCTTGGAATCTAAACCGCGAAATGTTGCTAGTGCACCAGCTCCATTTAGTCATTCAATTGTGAGAGTTCAAATGTTAGTTGTAATGTGTTGTACTAATACACATATAATTTTTCAAAACTGAGTCACTGACTAGGACGTATAAGTTCTCCATATTTTTCAACTTTATGATTCACGTTCAGTGTTTTTCATGCTGCTTCTTAAATAATTTTAAAGGTGTTTAATATTATAATTACAGAAAAACTTGGATTTTCCTGCATAGATTTACTGATAAAAAGATTTAAGTTACTTTTAGTAAGATAATAAGTTTCAAAGCAACAGTATTCCTTCTATCCTGCTACTCTCCATTTTCCTCTTTTAAAGGTATTACGTATATAAAGGTATATATACTACCATTTTCAATACGTCAAAGAAAACAAAAATACATCTCCTTATTTAATTTCTATAAGTGCTCAAAATAATAAATAGTAATTTTTCGTTTTGCAATCATTAGCAATCAGTATCCTTGACCCATACAAACATACGGATTTAAGACTTGTCCGGCTCTCTTGGGTACGTTTCCTGCTGTTCCAATAAAATTATTAATACATATGAGTCAATTTATATTGATTAATCCTTTTAGTAAACAAAATATTTTATTGTTTCTTTCGGGTACATAATCAATAGTTGAACAGTGTTAAAAAAACGCCTGGTAAAATGCACAATGGATATGTTATATTATATTATTTAAACATCTCAAAATAATCAAGCAAAGTCCTCAAATAATAATTGTGTTGCTTTTTATATGCCAGGATATTAAGGTGTGTGTAAGGTTGAGAGTATGGGGCCACCTCTTCCAGAGATCCCATAAGGATGGATATGGGGCTATCTCAGTCATGTCACCTAGGAAGAAGGGAGACTAGTTCTGGTCAAATCCTTTACCAGTCAAAGGGGTCACAATAACTGGATTACTTCTTTGGTTTTTAAGACCAGAAACTGTCTTTAAATATAACAGAGTAATTAATTACTCACCCACTCCAACAGTAATAAATCCCCGCAGTAAATCGGACATATTGACAGCCATTTTTAACCCCAATATCTCTATTTACACCAATATATCGGCCAGGAGTGTTCGCTTTCTGGTTTATTTTTAATTTCCAGTTGTACCTAGTCTGAGAATATAAAAAAAGATTTGTCAATTAAATGTGGACAACCATATAGATGTCTGGGAGCTGCACATCACTAAGTGCAAATATCGAGATACTGAGGTAAGAGTAGATTGATAATGAAGATAGATTGACTGCGAGGGATGACTGTTGAAGTTGGTAAGGCTCCATAGATTTTAAAGGCTGTTGCTAGTCCAGACGTGAGGGTTAGTCATGTACCCTGGTCTACGAAGTAATGTGGTATGCCGCGTCTCGAATGTTCTCTATTGCCTTAATTATGAAAAAGTGGAAATAATATCGACCACACGCTGTAGTGGTAGTAACAAATACAATTGCAGAAGATCCTCAATGTAGATCTTTAAGTTCTGGCCTTATATAAACTCACAACAACTAAAAAGTGACACATCTTGATTAGTGTGTAACGATTCGCAATCATAGGCCTTATCTGCACTCGGAAACGGGACTGATCACCCCCGTTTAGAATTAATCAGTTGCGGTGCGCGCCCGTAATTGTCCGACACCGTAAGGTAATGATTAGCGAAAATGGTCGGATATTGCCGCTCTCCACTTACCGGCGAATCTAAAAATCCGTAGATTGACCCAGTAGCCAAGCTTGACCTAGATGGCGATATTATCAGCCGTGATGTACTCAACAGTCGTTAACGAGCAAGGACCACCTTGTGAAGAAAAGTTGAAGTTTCGAGGATCATCGTTTGCCACCCTCAGGTCTTCTCGTCGTCTTGTAATTATTTCGAGGATTTTCTTGGCCTCTGAGGTAAGAACAGTGCACTATATCAATTCTGCTACATCTAAGGAATCAATTATCCCGAGAGTTATCTTGCAATCAACCGATTAAACCTGATGTCAAACTTCATTACATTCAGGTCTAAGGCCGGCTGGTATAGGAAAATTAATTAATGTTCAATCTTATGTATTACAAATTTAGAGATTTCAAATCATTGTTATCATGTAAACTATATTTATTAATCGTAATGTTTATCCTATAAGAATGGTCCTGTTCAAATTAATTAACGCTGAACCAGTTTGTTTGATGTGTAAACCTATCAATACTTGTTACTTGTTAAAAGTTATTTTACTATTTATTCAAGCCATTTCTAGTTTCTACTATTTATCTAAAGTACAATCATATTATTTACAAATGAATGTCTCCCTGCATGTATATTGAATCTTGGATACTTGTTATAAAATATGGTTTATCTCAAAACCCTGCCATTACTTGGTGTACGTTGATAGGTACGATAACTGAGTAGCTTAATATGATTTATTCTTGTTTGAAATTAAAATCACCATTCAAATCACTCACTTTTCAAGGTGATTGTGGCCTACTCAATTGGCTGAAACTATTAATTGGCTTGAGATGGCATTCAACTTATTACTAGTAATAGTCGATTATTAACTTGACTTATATTATGTATATAAACCTGTTTCACAATGTTCAATATATTACTGTTTCACGATTAAGTGTCCTTGGCACTGTGCTTTAAAGCCTTACCAATGTAGTACCTGCATTATTTCTGGCAAGCAAATTATGTTATTACTGAATTCAGGATTAATTGTTGTCCTTAAATGGTTATAGTTTAATTAGGAATGTGGAATTAATGTTTAAGGGTTCTGGTCGACGACACAAGTTTGGCTGTGACGTGTTCCCTTGCATCCCGGTCGGCCGGCATCGTCTCTTCACACCTGGATGACCTTGACACGCCACTATCGCCCCAGGACGGACCTTATCAGACTTCAACCGATAAGTCTACCTCTTAATTACAACTTTCGACCGTATCGGTGACCTCTATTCCTTTGTGTGGGACACGTAAACAGACTCAGTATTTGCCAATTTAAGAGTGCAGTTATATGAACTAATCTGAATAGTATATTGGCTGTTCCCTAGTCTATAATATTGTCATTTTAAACATGTATTAATATTGTTCTATTTATTCTCTGTTAAGATATATGTGTCCTATTTATTATTTTCTCGGTGGCCAACGCTAATTATCTATGTATTGGCTAGATTTATTTTGCTCGAGCAAACTAGTACATCCTATCATTTAGCATAGTTAGAGCCTATTTGTTTGAAAAGTATATTTATTTTATAGCTGCATTATTAGGGTATAGCTATGTTTTGCTTGAGCGAACTGTTCTCATTAATTTAGCAAGTTTTACTTTTATTTTGCATGAACAATATACATATATTGGATATTCATGTGGTATTAACCTGTAGCTGTCCAGCTCCTTTTAGTTATAGATAAGCTCGATTTGCCTGTGTTTATGTTTATTAGGGCATGAACCCCTGATGCATGTGATTTCTTTTGTGTGTATTTATTGAGTGGCTTTTACTTTCTATTGCCTTGGCATTAAATTAAGCTTAAATTATCGAAACAGGTGCCTCATTGATTAATCCTCTCTGCTCGTTCAGTTACCAGAATTGTGTTGAGTTGCACCACAGATTGTAGATATTAACATTCGATCATTTTAATCCATGCAGTCGATATTATTAATAATCTGTCAAAGTTGATGAAGAGCGGAGACTAGTTGCGTACTGGGTAGTTTAACTCTAGTATTGATTATAAGTTATACAGTAGGTAGGTTTCCATGGGGTCGACCTAGACCTTGATCTTAGTGATACTGTGTAAAAGCCGGCCTTACCCTCCCGACCCAACAGCGGAGCGAGAATAATATTCCTTTACTTCTCTAACCCTAAGGACATTTCATCTTCTTCCGGCGTCAGGGATAGTTTCCTCATTCTCCCCCTGTGTGTGTATCTTGCAAATGAGGTGGCGCCCTAAAGACCATTCCATTATAAGTGCTAGACCTTCTAGGACCACCGACCCCGACCCATTTCTGAGCTAGCCACCATATTGTTTCCTGGGTGAGGTAACAAGTGATGCTTCAGCCCAACTTCAGCTTCAATATTTTCTTATTTCTCTCCTCATGAGAAGGCAACAATAATTGTAGATTTTACGCCTTCTGTATAGAAATATATTGTACAAGATATACGAAGGAAAGCTTATGGCATTTTTAATTTCAGACACAAATAAACATTTTAGAAAAATCTGCAATTCTGTATTTATGAGTCCTTTAAAGGTAAAACTGCTTAAAGAACTTGACCAAATTAACCATCCATATTCACGTAGCACATGTGTTAGTTTTTATTTCATTTCTACACTAATTATTCAAACATTTACAATATTTTTAGGATAACAATTACTTATCGTTCATCATGAACACTGCTTATTTAATATGAATATGACTACAAAAATGTTCTCCCAGAAACTCTCATAATAACTTAAGCAGAAATATTCTTAACATGTGCATCCAAAAAGACTTTCATGCTAGTTTATCACAATCAAACTGTATACATTTTAACGGATCGTTTTTCAGAATTTATTGTCCAGGATCCGGTTGACAGTAGTAGAGATAAGTTTGAGGTAAACGACTTTCTAACCATCCCAACTTAACCAATGTATCATCAATTATTGTTTGTGATTTTTAAAGCTCCACTTTCATCTTCAAACAAATTATTCACACAAGCAAATTTATAGACGAATATAATCCGACTCTTTCACATAAATAAGATCGTTTCACTGAAAATGTCTTATTGTTTGCCTACAAATAGTATCAAACCATTTTGAATCTTTTAACCAATCCATTAGATGCTAAATGGCCGAATAAGTTTACTACTCTTTGAAAAACCTTAAGATAGCAAAAACGTCAAAAACCATACATCAGCATCTTAAGTTTACAGTAACTAGTTTTAAGTTCATGCCTTTTGGTAATATATTTTTTCCCTATGTGGGGGACAGAAATTAAACTGAGACAAATTATGATTCAGATACAGAATTAACACTATTTGTGTGCGCACGCAGATTACACAAATATCGAGGATATGATGTTAAGGTATGTAAGGTGTACGAAACTCAGAAAGTCAAATACCTGCAAATGTATACTGACAGCTGTAATAGACTTACCGCTATACTCGGAGATCCAAGGAACCGCCCGAACCCCCAACACTTCTTAAATCTGGTCAGCAAGTGTCTGAGTTACCAATACGACACAAATGTTTTCTTGTTTTCATGTCAATAGTTTTCTTGCTAAATTCCAGTTATACTAATACATTTAAAGAAATATGTTTAACTAATTTTTTAAACGTTATATTTGGGAATAGCAAATAAAGATAATGAAATTCAATTCTTCTAAACCTATTATATTGCCTCCTGTATATGAGTGTATATTTAACAGATTTTTTATAGGTTTAACAGTTCAGTCTTTTGAACGTTACTTTCTTAAAACTAGTTTAAACAATTTTTATGCATCAAATTGCTAATATGTAATTTCTTAAATTTCTATATTTACATTCTACCTTTACATTCTACGGTGCATTAAATATCAAGGATTTTATTTCATTACTAATCAATTAATTTCAAGGTGAACATTTTAAGTACAATATTTTTAAACATAAGATTTTTAAAGTAAAAAAAGTCTACTACTCTGTTTATATGTAAATAATTAAATTATACACAATGTTAGAACTTTTACGACAGCAGTTTAATTAATATTATATTCTTCGTCAAGTGTAAAAGATCCAATGAACTTGTCAATATTCACTAAACAGATTGCTAAGCACCATTTATTTCATCTTATTTCAAAATTCTTTTCTTATCATTTTTTGTTCCTGTCTTTGAGAAGAAACTTGGAAATCGTATTTATTTAGATATTGTCTAGCTACGAGAACGCACAACATTTAATACGCTCTGATGTACATAATCTACTTACAAGAAGCCTCATGTGTGACAAATACTATGTAAATCTTATCTGACAGCAAAATTAAATACGCTATTTTTAAATATGAAAATATTGATCTTTTATACGCATCACATTTTTGGAAGTTTAGCTATACTGGTAATAAAGAGCCTAGTCACCGAGACACGTTTTTAAACTTTTGCACCAAACCATGTAGGACAACGTTTTACCTGAAAACTGGCTTAAGATAGACTTTTACAGTCTATTCCAACATACTTGATAAAGATTTTGACTATTTGGTCTACTTACAAAAACCATTATTAAATTTGTACCTTATCCGCATGTTACTAATGTAAGTAAACCGGAAGGTTTACAATACTTGTAAAATTCATTTTCATTACTTGTCAAAACGAGAGATTAATAGCTGTTTCACTAGTCAAGGGGCGGGAACATAATATTATGTACTTTTCTGTCCCTTATTCTACATTTAAATTCCTATATGAGTTTAATTTCTCATTTTGTTCGTATGTTACGAGAGAAGGAATCAAACACTTCTCTAGTCTTACTAATTAGAAACTGAATGTATTATGTGAAGAATAATGAAAACTAAAATAATACTATTATTGACGAAAACTAATGCAATAGTATAAAGATAATATTAACTGCTCCTAGTTACATAACTGACTGAAACATTTATGTTTCGATTGTTTTTGTTCTGGATTATCTGTTAATTATTGGGATGTATGCCATAGTCTAAAATAAAATCATTTTAAAGTATTTGAATGAAAGTAAATTGTTAAACAAAATATTATTACATCATATTTCATCATCTTAAAGGCATTTTTTATTACCAAAGAAGTTACATTACTAAAAAAATCTTCCTATGTTGCCCTAATATAAAAAAAGGGGAAATGTATTTTATACCAGTCTTGATGAATGTGCCTTGTAGTAGAAAGAAGTGGGTTTTTTAAAATAAAATATTTAAACATTTACGGTTTCAACCGGTAAATGAACAGAATAACCGTTATTATATTTCCTTTAGGTATTTAAACGAGCAATATAAATAAAGAAGATAAATGCGAAGATATTGGAGGATATTGATTGTAAAACTTGTAAAGAGACCTTCTGTAAATACTGGCGCACATGCTTCATCTTTACAACTATCGTGTGATATAAAAGTCAAAGTTTGCCACTCACCACCTTTTACAACTAACACTCACGAGTCTTTGTTTTATGTGTCAAACTTTGTCAAACAACGGGACGCGTGAAATGGAGCGCTGCTGTTCGAAATTCACTGCTGTAACTTTGAACTAATACTTCTTAAATTTGTTACGTAATATCGGCCTTTGTCTGTAAAACTTACTTATTTGGACAACCATTTAAAATTACAACAATACTTTAAAATTAGTTTAAATAATCAGAGTAAATTTGTTTACTATTGGCTTATCACAATATTTATTTCTATTTTTTACATCCTTACTCCTGACGTCACAGATCGCAGTAGTCATGGCAACTGATCGATAAACCTCTCAAAAACGAAGAACGCGACACGCTATAAAAAGCGCTATGATGTTTTATTTTATAAACAAGCTGAGAGTGAATCATATAAAAGTTTATTTCTTAAACTTACTAATTACTTTGACTGTTCAAGAGAAACAGTTCATGCATACACTTGAGGAGGTGTGTGGAAGACATTCGTATTGGAAAATTAGTTCATTAGATAAAACTTAGATTTTTAGATTATTGTTCTATTCTTTTGCTTAGAGTTGCAATGCATTTTAATCATTTCGTAATTACTTCATGTTAATGATCTCATGTTACTTATATAAAATATGTATTATTTTTCGTTAACATAACATACTCGTATTTATTACTGTTTCTGTCGTTTGCCGCTAGATCAAGAGGTGACAGTATATATTATATTATTTAAAAGTTCTAGTCTGAAATGGTAAATTATTCGACGTTATTATACCGTTGAAAATTCCAAATATGTAATCATGGAAATATGCACCTTATATCTCGATTTTCTCTTCGCAAAGGTAAACTATACGTAACTT
Source organism: Homalodisca vitripennis (assembly GCF_021130785.1). Classification (NCBI taxonomy): domain Eukaryota; kingdom Metazoa; phylum Arthropoda; class Insecta; order Hemiptera; family Cicadellidae; genus Homalodisca; species Homalodisca vitripennis. Next base: position 30,488 of record NW_025781083.1, on the reverse strand, counting down.
TAGATATAACAATAAGATACAAAGGTACTTTTTGGTCAATCTGAGCCAATCCAAATTCCATCCAACCATAAAGCGACAAACGTAGGCGAATAAAACTATTTCGACCAATATGCTGCACCTCCCACTAGCCCTAAATGAATTTGTGTTGAATTTTAGAATTAGCAGCCATCATCATGTGATAATATACATAGTTAAATTCAATATTTACTTTCAAAATTGCTTACAAAGCCCTAGATTTCTTTGTATAAATAGACTTCAAATAAGATAAAATACACAATGTATGTTTGAAATTTTGTTCTATTTTACTGAATTGTCTTTGAAGTGTTAATTTATTTCTTCAATTTTCATATTTCTGTGAATACTTTATGTTCCAACAATTAACAGCCGGAAAAGATATTTTATAAACTAAGTTTTTCAGCATGAATGCGTTTTATTTTTTAAATATTATTATTTCAATTATAACTTATGGTTACTATGAAAAACTGTATAATAGATATAGTAAATATTAAAAAACGCCTCTGCTTTTAGGCGCTTTTTTAATATTCATATATTTAAAACATCTTAAAGCAGAGATGTACAACAACTCCTTAACTTGAACTATGGTCATATATATATATATATAGAGAGAGAGAGATATGTTTCCACAGATCAACACTTTTTGTTAGACATCAGTCAAAAATTGCTTACAAAATACCTCTATTTAATTTTAAAAGGTCCTAAATGTGGTAAGCTGTAGTAGTCATAAGGCATCCCGATCTCGCATACCATTTAGTCGTGCTGCAACGGTATTGAAAATAAATTGACTTGAAGACAATAGACATTGTCCACATTTACATGAACAAAAATACTTGAGAGCAATTTAATACTTCATGGTTAAAACTCCACCCCAGTCCATGTTCCATAATTTTAGCTGTACCATCTCCAGAGCTATGTACTATAAAATTCCACCAAGGACATCACTAGGAAACTTAGCTATTTAAAGGACATTTGGCATGCTTATGGCAGTAAGATTATTAAGACATAACCTAAAATTCCCACATCGTCCCACCTTAGTGTACTGCTCCTAGTTCTGAAAATATTAAGATGCGTACATCACTTCATATCTTATCTCGTTGGACGAACCTAGAGACTCTGGGCTTGGTCCAACTATGTTTTCAGGACCTATTCGTTAGATGACGAGGTCAGGTTTAGTCGGAAAACACCGCCAGTCCTCAATAACGAGATGTATCTAAACTACTATAAAACTAATTGTGGAAATTTAAAGAAACGCCTACGACTTGCAACCCATTTTCTGTCTTCAAGCTTTTCTTAAGCCAGTGATGATTATGTTGAGAATTTTTTTTTAACAAACCCGTACTATCAGACAGGTAATGGTAATAGATACCATTAATCGGCAAGGTAAGTAGGATACTGAGCTGAAATATTAGTATTAGGAGGAACATATTTCAATGCAACCCAATCACCCGGTTCAGAAGATTAAATCCTTTGAAATAGATAGATATCGTTAGAAACCAACGACTTGGCAGAATTTCAATTCCTATTTTGAATAGTAGTATTTACGAGCACCCGAAACTACTTCATAATTCTTCGCCATTTATGTGTTTGGTAATCTATAAATTTGTTCAATAGTTTCTATTTATTATGGAAAAATTACCTTCTTTTAACAATGGACTGTCTGACCCATTGAATCAAGTATGTAGCCAAAGTAACGAGTAAGAAAACGAGACTTCCCAGATTAAAATAGAAGTTAGTTAAGATAAATATATGAGGGTACCAGCGCTTTTTGTCCTCCCTTTTTGTTACCTTACTCGTCCATCCATAAATTAAATTAAAGTATGAAATACATTAAGGTAGTTTAGTTTTTCTTACGAATTAGTATCTTACAGTGTACCGTTTGACGCTTACACATGGGGGTGGTGACTTCTGAGGTCGTAGTAATAAATACTCGAATTGCAAAGTTTACTTATAAGTACATTTTAATTTGTGAAACTTACAAGCACCACTTTTTGATGGTAAATGAAATGTATGTAATGCCACGTTGCTGCCAATTAGAATATAATAACTAAAAATGCATATCTTCCAGGTGGGCCTAAAATATCCAATGTTCTATGGAATTATGCCTACGATGTTCTATTTTATAAAAACAATAAGATTTCACTTCCCTTCGCAACGTGTAGACTCACAACCCGGGTGTCGGCGTCTTGGCACGAGACAATGGCGCTGTAGTCTAAGAAGGGTTATGTCTAGTCGGTGGCTACTAGACGATGAGTAGAAGTTAAGAAACTGGTAGCCATCTACTCAAATAATATGTGCCCTGTGAGCCGTGAGACACGTGGGACACGTAAATTCGCCTAAAACAAATTCGCGACGGTATTAGCCATTTAATTATACAAATTACTATTTATAACAACGTGCTAGGACGACGCCATCACTTTTATCTATTTCAATCAAGCATATAAAAGATCTTCAAGGGTACGTTACTTTACTATTTACAACTTTACTTTACGTTACAGTCAATTTTTATATGTTTGGCATCAAAGGGCTAATTTAATAATACGAAAAGATAAATTTTACTTACGGACAAAGCGCGCGAGGTCTGCTCGGTCACATAGTTGGGCTGCTACAAAGGGTTAGAAGAAGATATTCATAAGCGTGCCAATTAGGTAGTTACTCCGCCGATAATTTAGTTCCGGAACATTGGATAAAAATAATATTTACATTATACTGGCTGACTAGGTTGCGAAATTTACATTATATGAAATTTAATTAACTAATTTACGGTACAACAGTTAAGTTAAGTAATAAATAAAAAGAATCCTTTCTTATTACTTTGAAAAATCCTTTCCAGAAAAATTTGAGCTAATATTTAATAATTAACTGTGTAAAATAAAGAGTTCGAAAGGTACACAGTTAAGCAGATGAACATATTTTTTCATCTCGCTATGTAACAGGTATTTATTGCAAATATTTTCCCTCGGAATGACGTCACAATGTCTAATGTTTTATCGGAGCCGTTGCCGTAAACTGTACGCGCCAGTGACAGCAGTAACAAGTTTATAGTCTCAAGGGGTAACCAATGTTCTCTTCCGCAATGCTGTTACTGCAGAACATGTGTAGTTTTGGCATTCAACCGAGTGATTATCTTAAATATGCATTGTCTTTCATATTTTGTATTTCCTCATTTAAAAATAAAATGAAGTCAAATCCATGGTTTTGAATGTAATGTAGGTTGTAAAGTAGTATATCATAAGCCAATAAACTATTAAATTTCTTAACTACTCATTTAAATCATTTGCTGTAAAATGCAATGTCTTAACGTTTTACAAATTAACGTGAAATCTTCTAATTATTCTAAATCATTGTGAGTTTCCCTATTCTCATCAAGATGCATAGTCTGCAGCTCTGGAACTTTATAATGAACTAAAAATACACTTGTAAGAACAGTTCCATATGTTTTTAGGTAATGTAAATAAAATTGCATTACCTGATGAATCATAAGCTTTATAATTTCATTAATAATGTAATAATTTGTGTTTCCAGATTACGATATTTCCTCCTCAACTAAAAATCTGTATTAAATGGTTTCAGATATCTATACTTACAAGTATATGGTATTACAAAAATCGATACCCACCTATTATTTAAAAAAAAAAAGGCATTTTAATTTCTATGGTGAAAATTAAAGTAAGTATGTATGTAATGAATTCTGTAAGTATGTATGTATGTACATAAAATAAAGCTTAATTTATAAGGTTCCTACTCTATAACTTATTCAAAACGCATTTTTAGCCATCTTCTAACATCGTAGTTCATTTTTGTCTAATTGTATACAGCTGACATAAAATTGGTTACTGCCTTATCAAACACTATAGACTTTCCACTAACGTTTCCACAGTACAGCAGAAGTGACGATATGTCGATATTAACACACCTAATTTGTTACTTTCAATAATTTAAACTGAAGAATGAATTAATATATGATTAAGCCTAGATTTATATGTTTTTAGCTCTTTTAATTTGTGTCTCAATTGAACATTATTAAAACTCTAATACTTCTAAAATATATATATTGTGATTCAATGTTTATTGAAATTAAATAAGGCTATTGCCATTTATACAATTTAACGTAAATAAAAGTCGTTTGACAGGTGTTTGGTCTTCCGATCATATGTTAGTTTGCTTATTTAAACGCATATGTGACAGATACGGCCAAATACAAAATAATTGAATCGGAAAAAGTAAGCGCTCTGTGGTGTAATGGTAGCACATTCACCCGGCAAGTGAGAGATCCGGGTTCGACTCCCGGCGGAGCAAAGTACTTTTTGTGATTCAATGTTTATTGAAATTAAATAAGGCTATTGCCATTTATACAATTTAACGTAAATAAAAGTCGTTTGACAGGTGTTTGGTCTTCCGATCATATGTTAGTTTGCTTATTTAAACGCATATGTGACAGATACGGCCAAATACAAAATAATTGAATCGGAAAAAGTAAGCGCTCTGTGGTGTAATGGTAGCACATTCACCCGGCAAGTGAGAGATCCGGGTTCGACTCCCGGCGGAGCAAGTACTTTTTGTGATTCTATATATATATATATAAATATATATATATATATATATATATATATATATATATATATATATATATATATATATGACTACAACCTAGAGAAAATCTATTCAAATACGGTTTAATTTTATTTAATTAGTTGTTTGTGTTGAATAACTCTAAAAACTGTATGATTTGCTAATGTAAAACTATTGTAAACGGTAGTGAAATATGTTTTAATTTATTTTTTCATTCAGAATACAACGAGATATGATCATTTTTATTATTTATGATTATTTAACAAATTAATGCTGAAAATATGAAATTACGATAGAGCTTTACATGCTGATGAATGAAAGCATGCGAGAATTGCAGTCTATCCATTACAATCAGTATAAAACCGTGGAAATGCACTGATGCAGACACAAGGTCTATTTTTCGCTCGATGTTTATTGGTTTTGAATGGAATCAACACTTCATTAGGGATTTTCATCGAGTAATAATCCTTGAAAATCATTCATGGCGATATAATAGTGCAATATTTCAGTTCAGTAACGGAAAATTAAACTGGATTTGATTACTTATGTAAAGTGAGTTTTAGTAGTAACGAAATAAAGACATGTTTCCGTTAGTTAACTATATTTTATGCTTTAAAATTAAATTACTGATGGTAATTTTAATTCATTATAATGTGTTTGTTCATGTTGACATGGAGGATTTCCTTTAAAAACGTTTTAAGGAATGCAAAAAAGAAATCGAAGGAACAAATGTTAAGAGTAGTCTCTACTACACTCACAAAGCCTCATTGTCGCCTTCAACTGTAATGACTGTTCATTACACTATTTACTCAACTCCATAAAGTACTAAAACCACATAATAAAACCAATTTTTGTAAAGAATAATAAGAGGGAAACTGGTAAAGAGGGGAAATATTTCTGAATAGATTTTTTCCAAAAACACCGAATGGTTTGTCTAGAATTTGGAATAAAGTTTGAAATGCGGAATGTTTAGTAATTATACTTAAAAGTTTTTTAGGAGCCACAGTCCCCACACGCTTTTCATGCAACTCCGTTGATGTCTAGAGAGTTACTGCAAGAGTGATGTACATAAACATAGTAATCATCTAAAGAGTAAATATTATTGAATGCAGAAAATGTTCAGATGATATGTGAAACAAAACAACAAAGGAACTTTCATAACGTATAAATTTTCCAATACAGTTAGCAATCATCAGGCCCTAGTCTCGACTTTACGGCACTTGCGCTAAAGTTGGAAGTGGTTGTCGTTTACTGTCTTTTTACGATCGTCTCTTGCGAACTGAGCTCTTTGTTTTATGTTATCCAATTCCAAAAATGTTTATCGGCGTGGATTTTCAAGACCTATTGTGAGAACTGAGCCATTGCCATAATATATGAACAGACGAATGTGTTTGCAATAGGTAACGTTTAAAAATTCTCTGGTTATCCTAAACCTTATCTGCAGTAGAAAATAATTTTTTTAATATACTTTCAACAATATGTTTATATTTTTCACATATTTTCATAGACTTTAAATAAGTACCAACATTAAGGATATCCAGGGTAGAAATTTCAAGCAACAGAGCTTTGAGTTTCTCTTTAAGGTTTCAGCTGTTGCATCTCTTGGTCTACAAATCAGAGTAATACCAAATTTCGAATGCCCTTCCTTGCCATAATTATGAAAAAACGTTCAATTGTGTCGATAGTAACAGAAATATATTAGTAGGAGACCTCGATAAAGTTCTTCTAGTTCTTTATCATAATTCTAACCAACTTGTTGGTCTGATGGATCGCTTTTGACAAACGCACAACTACAAAAGTGGCAAATCATGATAAGTTAATATTTTCTCATATTCTAATTTTCAGCCCAAATTAAATTTAAATATTTTTCCTACTTCTCCGCTCACGAAAAAACATTGAAAATTTGAACCCTTCTGAAAAAGCAATACATCGTACAAGAAATACGAATTATCGTATTTGGAATTTAAGGGACAAGTAAAACATTTAGACAGTTCTTAAATTCTGTTTGGATGAATCTAGAGAGGTAAAACATTTTCTGTTTATTACATTAGACTATATTAAATGGAATATGCATTTTAGCAATGTTTCCAAACTAATATCATTAGTGATATTTGGCCTGAGTCTTGCATCGAAGAAGAGTCTCCGCTTGGTTATCTTGGTCTAAAAGGTATAAATTTAAGGAACTTTTCAATGGCTCGTTTGTCAGGATTTATTAGCCAGGATCCGTTTGACAGCGTTAGAGACACATTTGAGCTAAACGACTTTCTAACTTTCCAAAATAACTAAAGAACCATCAATTATTGTGTATACTTTGTAAAACTTCTATCTTAAAACGCTTCACAAAAGCAAGTTTATAGACGAATATAGTCCGCCTCCTTCAAATAAACAAAATCTATGTACTAAAAAAAGTTCTTTAATATCCTACAACTAGTTTAAAACCATTTTAAATCTTTAAAAATATGCAATATGGCTAAATAAGCTTGCTAAAAAATTTATTTTAGCAAAAGAATCGATGTATAATTCTGATTACATATAGTAGCATCGTAAACTGACAGTAATTAGTTTTAAGTACGTGTCTTCTAGTGGAATTTTTACTTCAACCTGGAGGGCAGCACGCAAAAATGGAACTAGATTACGGTTCGGATAAATAAGTAACACTATTTGTGAGCAAGCACAGACTGTACACATACCGAGTATAGGAAGGTATGGCTTGTAAAGGTGAGGGAACTCCTCAATTCTATTGCCTCTAAATGTAAACCGACAACTGTAATGTACTAACCGCAACCCTACTGCGTATGGAAATCCAAGAAACCGCTTAAACCCCAACACTCCTTAAGTTTTTATTTAAAATAGATAAATAGAGTTATTATTGGAGTGTTTGTTTTTAAATTAAACAATAAAAAACAATAAGGCAGAAGCTACCAAAGCGTAGTAAATTAATTGGTAGACAAAATGTTATTGTATCATACTTGTTTATCCCAAAGCCACTTTACATAAATAATTTACAAAGAAGTTACATTACTATAAAAAAACTTCTTTAGTTACCCTAACATGAAAATGATTTATTTATATTGGAGATAAATTGAGTTATTGATTCACTAAGTTTAGTTTTCAACTGCAAATAAATTCAGAACCAACTTTGAAGTCCAATTCCAATATGTTATTAGAGTGAAGAAAGTTCTTAATTAATGCTAAGTTTAGTAATGTTTATTTGATAAAAATATACGTGATAAAAGACTTTATCAGTAGGTACATTGATTATTCTTTGTTCCTTTTTTTAACTGAGAGTATTTAAAAAATAACACATGTAAACACAAAAAACAGATATTAGGCCTAATAATATTGAGTATTGGTTATATTAAAACTCCCATGAGATAAACAACATGAAAGGAACGTCAGAGTAAAATGTATAATTGAGTAAATAATATTGAATTTAAATCCACGTACAATCAGATTGAAGAATTAATACCCACAGTAACACTGTCTACAGAAAGAGGAAGTAATAAAAGTCACTTAGCGTCCCCTGAGTTTACTCGTGTTGCAGCGGATGTGGCAAAGTTACGTCGGGACTAACACATGTTTCCTTCTTGCTTCTTTCTTCCTTCTTTTGTGTTTCTTAGTTTCTCTTGCTTATTATATTAAATGAATTTTCCAGTTCATTATATAAAGACAGTAAGAGGAATTTTAAAATAACACAATAACGTAATTAAAATGTTTACTTACAATCATAGAACCCGACTTTATGTAAGAACACTTAGGTTCCACTGGTAAAATTGAGTAGATTTACCAATTTTCATCGTAGCTTTTATTGTTCTGCTTACTATAAGAAATCCGATGTTTCAGTATAGTCGTCCCATACCAAGTAATGTCGCCTACTAACTTTTCTATATTTTATTCAAATAAACCAAGTATGTGCAGGTTATAATGGACACTTCCATTATAAAAATATTTGAAATATAATTGTAAATATTTAAATTAGAAATCAATAACATCACAACATTCAATTTTGAAAATCTGTAGGAACAACTTTTATGTTACAATTTAATTCCAATCTTAAATTTCTTATTTCATACATTATTTATTCTCACTTGCCATTTTTACATAGATAATTTTGTTATTTTGTTGTAGCTAACCAAAAGAAACAGTTATTTTTTGCATTGATATAAAATACTTTCAACATAGTATATCAATAAGTAATTTATTTTTTAAATAAGAGCATTATTAAAAAAGAAAAGAATTTTCCTGTATGATAAATAAAATAAACTATGTGTGCTTTTGCAACGAGATGTTGATTTGACGTTGAATACTTTATAACATAACAGATGGATGACCCATCTTTTTTCCAAAAACTTCTTATTAACATTGGAGTTTAGCGAATTTCTACAAGGGCACAGATATAGAGGAATCAGTAAAGGTTCAGGATCACCACAGCCTGGTGTGCATAATTTGCCCTTACCTTGTGAAAAGTCTTTGCAGGTTTTTTTACTGACACTCATCCGGATACTAAGGGATTCAAAAGGAAGTAAATTTGATTTTAAAATGAATCACTCACCTGAGATATCAAAATATTTCGGAATCCTCAATGTAACAGCATCCTTTAGTAACAGCATCGTCTGAAAGTAAGATTTAATGGAAGATCTTATCATTTTACTTCAACGGAACGGATAGAAAGTTAGCAGTAATCGGTTATTTACACAAGTAGAAAAACGCCACGTGACGCAAAAAAACAATCATACAGAAGGGAAAGTTTTACACTCTCTCGGCGCATAGAAGAGAAACTGCATCAATCTACTGAGTGATAGTCTTAAATGTTGTTCAACCAACAATGTGTTTGTACTTGCACCATCATTAAGCTCGTACTTGTCTGTTTATAAATCAAGCTTCATGCAAAAAGTAAGTACAATTTTCCTCAAAAATATCTTACGATATGATTCACATCTTTTCATTGAGTTGTATTTCAAAACTAGCAATGTTTGAATAATAAAGGTCTACACACCAAGTCACCAAAACTTTACTTACATATGTATTTATTCTGCTATTTTCTCGTTACCATCATAGTTACCCGTAAGACTCATTTAAAAATCACTAAAAGTACAAAAGTAACGCTCAGCCAAATCCCATGGAGTGACATGCCACCATCATCGAAGTTAGTGTTGCTTATATAGAAATTATACTTCATATAAAACTTCAAATCCAGAGATCTGTTTGTTTTCGAGATATCATGTAGACAGAAATTAATTATTTAAGGAAAATATCACTAACGCTCAGCCAAAAATATGAAAGTTTGGGTGTATACTACAAAAATGAAGCTCTTATAAATACATCGATCAGTTCGTTTTCTATACAAAGTCGGAGATTTGATTTTCAAGATATAATGCGGGGAGACAGACAGACACAAATAAAATTTGATGAATTTCGATAAGCCGATAATCGATAAGTGTTCACTTTTTCTTATGTACTTAATTAATAAAAAGTGAAAGTAGTTCTTAAACTATTATGTAAGTTTGACGTTGAGGATTTTCAAGGATTGTGTTTTAATAATCATTGCGTTAATAACGTTTTTTTCCTTAAATTATCATAGTTTTTCACAATTTAATACGCAGTAACACGTGTATTTTTTTTTACTTTATCTAGCTCTCACGTTACAGTATATCTCACCAATTACTCATCACTACTCCCTACACTAACTCTCCTTTCCATCAGTATGCAAGCCACGCCACCGGTCCTGTATGTTACGGCGCGAGTGAGTCCGCATAACTCATGTAGATTTATCAGGCGAACTTTGCTGTAAATGTGCCAGAGAATTGTGACATATTAATACAAGGTAGGAGTACACTACACCTCGTGTTGTGTAAGGCTTCACTGAGGCTGCATTCAAAATTTCTTATCCGTGACTCATTTAATTCTTGAGATTCAGTTATACAGACAAACAATCTTACAGAAAAGAATTTGACACAAAATTACGTTCAGTTAAATTATATTGTTGGACCTCAATACAAGTTTTTTATTATTATATTCTATGTACAAATTAAGTTTAGTATGAAATGTAGTTGTTACTTACATTAGAGATCTGGCCGAAATGTCTCTGAGTAAATGTTGTAGTAGTCAATTTTTTTATATTTTTGAATATTTTCTTGTTTGTTTTGTTGTTTTTCAAACAACTATAATTATATAAGAATTTAAATAAATTTTATAACAATATTTAAATAAAACCATCACACACACACACACACACACACACACACACACACACACACACACACACACACACCACACACACACACACACACACACACACACATCACACACATCACACAATAAAAAGGAATTCCGAAAACGACTGAGAGAAATTTCTACTGACGTAGGAACAAATAATGAGGAAAACAAACTATGACGTCATTGATTGGCTTAGTTGGCACAAGCTTTGCCTTTGACAAATAGGAACGGACCTGCTGTAATGAAACTCGTGTTGCGTCATAGTTTACTCAAGAAAGCTCAATCGATCATAAGTACATGCTTATGCACGATGTTCTGAACCTATGTAAAGCCTGTCAGATGCGTATTCTGCGTATAAAAAATACTTACATCACAGATTACACATAATTATATTTCCACACTTAAACCGTAATCATTAAATTAAATAAAGCTGTATGTCAGTAGTAAATAAATGTACAGAAACAATATACAACAAAATTTATAAAATCAAAAATATTTAATCAAAAAATGTATTCAGTTATAACAAAACAGTCATAGCAGCACATTTTTCATTTTAGTTTCCAACTCTTTGACAAAGCCAGGGCTATGACGCCTGACACAAGCAAGCCAATTAACTGTGGCGTAATTAGTTTATTTGTTCGATTAATTAATTGCGTTCTTGCTTGTAACATCTGTTTACTGGGCTGACATATTTTTGAAGCATTTTAAAAACTCTAGCACACCACGTTTTTTTATAGCAACGCTGCTTTTATTTGTTTAAAAGGTACTGTACAGCCTAGACCAATTACCCCTAAACTGACCTTCGTCAAAGATAAAATATAGGACATCCAATGGGGGGGATATGTCAAAATAATAAAATCGATCTAGCCAAGTATCGATTTTCAATCGATTTTTAATTTTAAAAATGTAGTTTACATTTAAAATCTGTAGCTCAATTTGTTCTCGAAAATCACCCGAGTTATTGGTTTCACCTACACGTAGCCATTAGGTTCATGGAGAGATGAGTATCATTAAGGAAACCTGATTTGCTGGACATATGCTATTGTTCAGTGAGACAAGAAATCAATTACACTACGTTTCGAGATCTGCAATCTCATCTCTTCCTCATGTGGATAACAATAACGGATGACTAAAATCTTGGTTTATTTTATTTATTTTTGCTTTCTACATCGTCCACCATTATACGCTTATTGCAACAAATTTTCAAGTGCTTTATAGGAAAAAAAGACCGTAAAAAATAGCATTTCAAAAATTTTTAAATATATAAAAAAGATTTAAATCATAGTTAGTGTGATCGCAGTTGACTAAACCGAATTTTGCGTTGTTCAACAATAAAGTAACACCTATAAAAACCAATAATAATATAAAAAGGGAACCAGTATGGCAATATTATACAGATTTAAAAATTATACTGACAACTTACAGTAATATACCAATTACATGGTATACTTTAGATAAAAATAAAAAAAAATTAATAAATAAAATTTTATTTTAGAATTGTAAAACGACGCGCTTGGAATCTGGTCTAGACCTGACTTGATGGCAGTGATTGCCAAACAATAGTCTACAGTGGACTCAATCTTTTGTTAGGCGGCGAACCTGCGTTGAGAGAGATTCAAACAGGCCTGCAGGAACAGGAGCGTAGTCGGTGCAGGCCGAGAAAACACGCTCTGCTTCCATTCCGAGTTGAGAAGCGAGAGAGTAAAGTCTTTAGTGCGAGTTTTAAAAGTAGTGTCGGGCGTAGGATCCGTTGGTATAGATTATTTTAATACCGAACTCCTAGACCTTCACGACCAAAGAGCTAAGTACTTTTGACTGAATTATTAAATTTTTCTAAATTTGAAATTTGAAAATTTAAGAAGTGAATTAATTTGAAATTGGAATTGAAATTTGAAATTAACGATCAAATTCTGTTGAGTGGTGGACTAATATATATCTAAATTGTAAAGGAGTTATTTATTTAAAGTCAAACGTAAAAATTTAATTGAAATTATAGGGATTCTAGTTAAAATTAAGAGCTGCAGGTGCTGCACCATATCCTGTAGGAACTTGTGAAAAATTCCTGTTGAGAATTGTTTAGATTTGTTTGAGAATTTTATTTTAAAGAAGTTTATAATTTTTATTTTATTAGTTTTGAGAAGAAGCCTATTTATTTTATTTTATACAAATTTATTCAAGATTATTATTTTATTTTATATTTTATACACACGTATTTGGAGGACAGTGAGTCCCATGTTAAATCGAAAGTGCCTTGCCTAAGGAAGTAGTAATTTTAAACTATTGTGCAAAAACATTGCTTGATGGAATACAAGGTTAATAATTGACATTTGAATTAATTTAATAAACCTGAATATTTCTAAAAAGGTGCAGTTTCAATTTCCACCAGTATCTACTTATATCTTATGAGTTCGAGACTATTTAGGGTCATCATAATAAAAACAAAAAATTTTGTATATTAACATTTAGTATACAAATAAGTGCGCAACTCTGCTTTATTCTGGTGAACCTTAATAAAATTGAACTTAGTGGTTGTTCATTAATAAGTGGCTTGGATACTGGAAATTTATGAAGTGTTTAATATTAAACTTTTATAATGGCACTTAAGGTGGACTTGTTAACCAAGGAGGAATTGGACTATGAAATTAGGTTAAGAGGTGTGGAAGTGTCTCCTAGTCTTAAAGTGATAGATTTAAGGAAAAAGTTACGGCAGTTAATAAGTCTTGATGTAAATAGTAATTATTTGAACCTGAGTGGAAAGGTCGCTTTCAAGGAGGAATGGGATAAAATTTAAGTTAGAAACCCAAGTATTAGGAAGTAGACTGGAGGAATCCATTGAACAGGGACTAACATTGGACATAGTTAGGTGTGAAACAAAAATAAATCATTGGCAGCGCCGACTAACTAACTTAAGTAAATTGTTTAAAATCGAAGAAAAGGATATAGCTAAACATGTTGAAAACCGGAATAGTATATTAAGTGAATTGTTGTTAAAAATAAAAAACCTAAAAATTGACAAGGAAACATCTGATAACTTGGTGCGTAAGTTATCTGATTCCAATCTGGAAATAGAAGGTGAGCTGGAAGAGGCTAGTAAACCGGAAGTGAAAGATAAGTCTGGTCTAAATATGAGAGATGAGGTGTTTGTTTCGGGACGGCCACATTTAAGTTATAATAAACTACCGAACCCCATTGAGCGTTATTTGAAAGAGTTAAAAATCTGCGATGGATTAAATGTTCAAGAATTATTAGAATTCTTTAAAATAATCTTGAAACTTAAAAAGGAAACTAGATGTACGGAAAGAGGATATTATGGAGATTGCGATTTCACATAGTCAGGGAGCTCTTTTGTCGAAACTATTAGAAATAAAACAGGACAATGTCACGGTCAAATTAATGCTTGAAATATTATTGAATTATTTCGTGCCATATCATCAGCGTGAACTTTTGAAATTTGAAAAGGTGCACCGTCCCCAAAGATATAATGAAAGCTTATCCAACTACATTATAGACATTAAGGAATCAGTAGAAGTACTTTGTTGTAATATAAATGAAATGGATGTTGTGGAATTAATTAAGGTGGGAATTAATCCTGAAACCAGAAATAAACTAGTGTTTATGGGAAATCCGAGCACATATTCCGAACTGGATGAGATGTGTATAAGGGCGAATAATGTAGGTTATGCTGACAACGTGAGGAAAACAGGGAATAATTTGAATGTGAATAGGAAGTATAATGTACCGGTTAACAGCATCAGGGCGAGGCAAGAAACAATAAATTTGTTATAAATGTAATAGACCTGGTCATTATGCTTATCAGTGCCGGGAGGTAAACAGGAAACCTGTTGTAAACCAGCGGAGACCTATTGTAAACCACACTCCAGCTATAAACCCCGAAAATGTAGGTCGTAATGTACAGGAGTCAAAAAAACTAGTTAGTAGGGAAAGTTCGAACAATGAGTTAAGGAAGGGCGAACTTTCCCGGTTACCTAAAATTGTGTCCAACAAAAATTCACATGAATTATCTGCTAAATTAAATCATACTTGGCAAAAGAAAAATTCGGAAAATATCAGTTCATTGCCCAGCTTAGAAATAGATTTTGGCAAGAATATATCATTAAATGTATTATTAGATACTGGTAGTAGTATGTATAAACTATTATTAGAGAATAAGATTGTAAAGTGTTACCAGTTATCTAACCTGACATGTATGAGTGCTGAAAATAAAAAAAAAAATGTTCGTAATCGGCAGTGTAAATATAAAAATAAAAATAGATATGTTCACCTGGAAAGTGGAATTTGTTATAGTGAAGGACTTAGCTTCAAAAGGCAATTTTAGGAGCGAACTTTATAAAACATTCTGGTTTATTAATAGACTTGAAAAATAATTGTTTGTCCGATTTGACTTTAATGTAGAGAAGTGTATAAAATTTGTGCAAAGTATTACAGTAGCGTGTATGAACACCAATCACACTTATAAAATAGGATGCGAAGAGGCCAGTAATGAAATATTAAAAATTATAAAGGAATTTCCAACGGTATTTACCGACAAAATTGGGTAAAACTCTAGATTATGAAGTATAAATTAAAGGTTAAAGATCATGAACCCCGTAAAACTTAGACCATATCCATTGAATCCACCTAAACAATTAAAAATAAAAAAAAATTATTGACGAATTATTGGAACAGGACATTATTCGGTTGCCGAAAAAACCGTTTTTGAAAAGGCCCCTTTCCTGTCCGGGAAAAGGGCTTTGGGGGGGGTTTTTTTCCCCTTTAAAAAATTGGAAAAAAGGGGGGGTGGGGGGAGGTTTAACCCCCCCCTTTAAAACCCCTTTAAATACAAAAGTGGGCCCTATTTTCAAACAAATAGTAATTTCCACAAATTTTTCATAAAAAAAAAAAGGGGGCAAATTTTAAAAACTCAAAAAATTTAACAAAACTTAAAAAAAAAAGGGCGAAAAAGGGGGAAAAAAATTGCTATAAATTTAAATGAGTTTTCTTTAGGGTTAAAACCCCCGAACAGGAATTTTTTATAACAAATATTATGGGGGGGTTTTTGACTTACCCTTATTTTTATTGGGGAAAAAGGGGGGTTTTTTTTTTAAAATAAAAAACATTTAAAAGGTTATTTCCCCCACACTTATCATCTATGAGTTTACTAAATTGTTGGTTTTTTTGGATTTTTTAAAAAACCCAAAGAAAAAAAAAAAAAAATTTTTCACCCCAAACAAAAAATTTTTAAAAAAAAAAAGTTGTTTTAATGGTTTAAAAAAAAGAAATGGAGGCCCGGGTTTAACCAGAATTAGAGTTCCAATGGAAATTTTAATGTATTTATGGGGAATTTTTTTAATGTGCAAAAAAAGAAACGTGAGACTTACCTTTAAAGGGGGTAAGCCCTCCAAATGACCTAAGGAATGTAAAATCTTTTTAAAAAAAAAAATTTTCAAAAATTTTTTTTGTGAAAAATTCTGCGGATTTTGGAAATTTTTTGGGGGGAGGGGCAAAAAATTTTTTTTTTTTTGGGGGTAAAAAAGGAATTTCCTTTTATTAAAAAATAAAAAAAGGGTTCAAAAATCAAATTTGAAAATTTTTTAGATGAAAAGAAAGGGGGCCCGGTTTTTTATTTGCAAATGGTAAAAATTTCCCCAAAAGAAACTTTTAAAATCGTCCCGCTTTAATGTTTTCAGTTTTAAAGAAAATTGGTTTTTGCCCCTTTGGGGGGAAAAAAAGAAATTTTGATTTAAAAATGGGACAAAAAAAAAAATCAAAAAAATTTTAAATTTAAAATTTTTTCCCCAAGAATTCGAAAGAAACCCCCTAAAGAAAATCAGGAATTAAAAATGTTTTTTTCTTTTAAAAAAAAAACGCATTTAAGCTTTAAAAAAGGACATTTAGAATAATTTAATTATTAGTTTAACTAAATTTTTGGGCAAAATTTTTAAAAAAAAGAATGAATTCCAAATTTCCCCAATGGAAAAAACCCGGGGGGGAAAAAGAAATTATTTTAAATTAAAAAAAAATTTTAAATTCAGGGGTAAATAAGAACAAAATAAAAAAAAAGAAATGTTAAAAATTTACAATTAAATTGTTTAAAATAAAAACTATATTTTTTTTATTTTTTTTATTTTAAAACATTCGGAAATTAAATAAAATTTAAATTAACAATTTTGGGAATTTAAACCCTGTTAAAATTTTAAAATTTAATTAATTTAATTTTTGGGAAAAAGTATTTTAAATTAAAACCCAAGAAAAATAAAAAATTTAGTTAATAAAACCCAAGGGAATCATTGGTAATACCTTTTAAGGGGGAATGTAATTTCCAATTTTTTTTTTTTTAAACCAAAACCAAACTCATGGTCGTTTTTGTTATTTTCTTGTTTTTATTTTATGTTAAAATTATTACTAACCTTTGGTATAATTTTAAAAAGTTTTTGTAAAATTTTCCAAAAAAAGGGGAAAAAAAGAAAAAAAGACTTTATTTCAATAAACAAACGGGGAAAAAAAAAAAAATTTAACCCTTGGGGGAAAATTTTTTAATTTATTAACCTAAAAACCTAAACACCAAAAAACCCACCCCCAAAAAACCGGGCGCCCAAAAAACAACCGGGCCCCTATAAAAAAAAAAACAACAATCCCCTCCCTCTTCAAAAATTTGAAGGTTTCATACACTTTTGGGTAACAGAATTTTAAAAAGTTGGCATATTTTTAAAAAATTTTAAAAATTTAACCTTTAAAAAAATTGAAACCATGTGCCCTTCTTCAATTACAAAAAAATTAAAAAAAAATGTATAAATTTAAAAAATTTTTTTTTTTAATTTTTTTTTTCTGAAGGCCTAGGGGAAAACCCTTTTAAAGGGTGTGGAAAAATTTTTTTTTTAAATATTTTGGAGTACAAAGCTTTAAAGGGGGGGGGGTTTTTTAACCCAAAAATGGGAACTTTAAAAATAAAAAAAAAAAATAAAAATAAAATTTTTAAAAAATTTTAGGGAATTAAAAAAAAAAATTTAATTTTTGGGGGCCCCAGGGCTTTAATCTTTAGCCTGATTGAGGCAGGGGCCAAAAAATAGAAGTGGATAAATTTTTTTTAAGGGGGAACCTCTTGAGAAGGGTTTAAAGGCCCCAGGAAAAGGGAATAGTGGTAAAACCCGGGGAAAACCCCCTTTCTCCATTTTGGGTTAAAGGGGAAAAGTTTTGTGGATTTAAATTTGGGGTTTGGGGGTAGGTTTGGATAGAAATTTTTTTCCGAAAACCCCCCCCAAAAAGGTAAGTTTTGGAATTTTAAATTTTTAAATTTGAAAAATTTTTAAATTTTAAAAGGGAAAATTTTTTTGGGGAATTTAAAAATTTAAATTAAGATAAATTTTGTTGAAATTGGTTATATAAAAGTAAGGGTTATTTTTTTAAAAAATCAAAAAAAAAATTTTTTTTTAAAAATAGGGATTTTGTTAAAAAAAAAAAAGGGGTGCAGGGGCCCCCCAAAGTTAGGAACTTTTTAAAAAAACAGTTGAGAATTTTTTAAATTTTTTAAAAATTTTTTTTAAAGGTTTAAATTTTTATTTTTTTTTTTTTTTTAAAGGAAAATTTAAATTTTTTTTTAAAAATTTATTGAAATTTTTTTTTTTTATTTTTTTTAAAAGATTTGGGGGGGTTTGGTAGTTTTAAAAAGAAAGTGCCCTTCCTAAGGGTATAAATTTTAAAAAAATTTAAAAATTTTAGGAATAAAAAGGAAAAGGGTTTTTTTAATTTTTTAAACCAAATTTTTAAAAGGTGATTTTTTTTCCCCAAAAATTAATAATTTTTTAGGTTAGATAATTTTGGGCACTAATAAAAACAAAAAAGTTTTAAATTTGTATAATAAAATAAAAAATTAAAAAAAAATTAATTTTTTTAAATTTTTAATAAAAAGGGTTTAAAAAGAATTTTGAAAAGAAACCCAAAACAACATTTACAACTCCAAAAAAATTGTCTAAAATAAAAAATGCAATTTTTAAAAAAAGTCTTTGGGAATTTTTTTTAAATTTAAAAGTTTTTTTAAAAAAATTTAAAACAGGAAGAGAAAAAAGTAAAGGAAAAAAAAATTTTAATCATAAAAAAAGTTTGTGCCCTTTTAAGTTTTAATAAAATTTTTTAAAAAAAAAAAATTTTAAATCGACTAAAAAATTTTGGGGCCCCAAAAATAAGAAATTTTAAAAAAATTTAAAAAATAATTTTTCTTTTTTAAATTTTGGGAAAAAAACTAAAAAAAAATGGGAATAAATACGGGGGGTTTTTTTTTTTTTTTTTTTTTGATTTAAAACTAAGGGGAAAAATAAACCAAAATTTTTTTGGTTTTTTGTTTTTTTTTCTTTTAAAAAATTAAAATAAAATAATATTTGGGTTTTTGGGGGGTTTAAAATGGGTTTAAAATTTTTTTTTTATTTTTTTTTTGGGGTTTTTAAAAGTAAGGTTTACTTAAATTTTTTTAGGGAAAAATTAAAAAAAAAAATTTGGATTGTGGTAAATTTTTATGGGGGTTTTGGAAAATTGTTTGGGGTTTTTGTTTTTTTTTTTGTGGGGAAAAGGGGGGTTTTTTTTTAAAAGGGTTGGGTTTAAAATTTTTAAATTTTTAATTTTTGTTATACCATTTTTTCTTTAAATTTTTCTTTATTTGAAAATTTCAAGGATACCAATTTCCCTTTTTTTATTTTCATCTAATATATTTTTTTAAAAAACAGCAACGTAAAACTTCAAGATGTTTTCTTTAAGGAATTAAAAAAAATTACAAGCAAGGGTTGTTAAATTAATAGAGTTTAAAATAAGGGTTTAATTTAAAATTTTTTTATTTAAAAAAATTTAATTTTAATAAAAAGGGGGAAACCGACAAAACAAGAATATTTTTAAAAAAATTATAATAAAAAATTAATAAAACAATAAAAAATTTGGAAAAAAAATTTTAATTCATAAAATAATAAAAAACTAAAATTTTTAAACATTAAAAAAAAAAAATTTTTTTTTAATAATTTAAAGGTAAAATTTTATTTAGGTTTTAACTTAATTTCAAAAAAGGGGGACCCAAAAAAAACAAACAAACGCTAGACCCGATTATATGCACCCCAAAAACAATAATTTTAAAAAAATTAAACCCTTTTTCTTTTCCCTTTTTTAAAAAACCCCCCCCGTACAAAGAATTTTATCTTTTACCCTCAAGGACTACCCGCCTTTGGCCCCTTTCTTTAAATTCAATTATTGTAAAAAAAAATTTTCCTTTAATAAGGCAAAAGTTTTTTTTAAAAAAATTAATCCACCTCCTTTTTTAGGATTTTTCAAGGAAGGGGGGGAGGAAAAAAGGTTTTTAAAATTTCCCCTCTTTGTAAAAAAAAACGTCTACTTTATGAGTCCGGAAATTTTTAGGTTTAAACGACAAAACCCCATTTTACCCTTTTTTCCTAGTATTTTTAAAATTTTTTTTTTGAATTTTTTATTTTGGTTTTTTAAAAAATTTAAAATTGGACAAAAAAACGTTTGGTTTGATTTTTCGGCCCCCCCTTTTTAAAAATTTTTTAAATTTTTAAAAAAAAATTTTCTTTTTCGAAGGAAAAAATTTTTTTCAATTTTAAAGGGGGGATTTTTAAAAAAAAGGGGGTCAAAAGTCCGGAAAAACTTTGCCTTCATTTCCTCCCTTTTTTATTACCAAAAAAAAAAAAAATTAATTTGGTTTTGGTTTAAATTTCAATAAAAATTTTTTTTTTTTTTTTAAATTTTTTTTTAAAATTTTATTTTTTTTTTTGGGGATTTTTTGTAATAGGGGTTTAGGGTTTTTAAAAGACCCTTTTTTCTTTTTTTTTTTTTTTTTTCTTTTTTCTTTTTATTTTTCCCGTCAAGTAAGGATAAAACCCCTATTTTGTAGATTTTTAAATTTGAAAGGTTTTTTTTTTATTTTTGTGGGGTTTTTTTTTTAAAAGGGCCCGGAAAAAAATAATATTTTTAAAAAATTTTTAGGTCTCTTTTTTTAATATTTTTTTTAAAATTATTTTTAGTTTTAAAAAAAAACAATTATTAAATATCACTTGTTTTAAATAAATTTTTTTTTTAAAAAGGGCCCCTTTTAATAATGCCCTTCCCCCCTTTTTTTAAAATTTTAAAACTAAAATTTTTAAATAGTTATAAAAAAAGGAAAATAAATAAAAAAAAAATTTTTATCCCTTTTAAAAATTTCTAAAAATTTTTCCCAATTTTTTTTGTATGAAAAAATTTAAAAAAAAAAAATTAAAAATTAAAATTTTAAAATTTTAAAAAATTTTTTTACCTTACAGGGGGAATAAATTTTGGAAAAAAAAAATCCAAAAAAATTGGAAAACCCCTTAAATAAAGGGAAAAAAAATTTTAAAATGGTATTTTTACGGAATAAAAAACCAAAAAATTTTTTTCCTCACTCCGTTTTAGGGGTCTTTGGTTTTCAAAAAAAAAAAAAATTTGAAGCTTTAAAAATTTTTTTTTTAAAGGGGTTTTCAAAATTTAAATTTTTATTTAAAAAAATTAGTTTTCCTTTAGACCCTTTTGAAATTAATTTTCCCTTTTTTTTCAAAATTTTTAAAAAAAAATTTGGGGGGTTTTTGATGTTTTTGTAAGGTCCGGCATTTTTTATTCTTTGTTAAATTTGGGAAGGAGATTTAAAAGAACCTTTTTTCCCAAATTTTTTTTTAATTTTCGATGCAAATGTTTTTTTCCTTTTTTTTTTGGGGGTTAAAGGGGAAAAAAAGTGTCCTTTCTTTTTAAAATTTTTTTTAGTTGTAAAAATTTTTTGATTTTAAAAATTTTAAAAAAACACATATTTACTGATAAAAAAAAATTAGTTTGTTAAACCCCCTTTAAAATTTTTTGGGTTTTCCTATGAAAATTTCGTTGCCGTCGGGGGGGGTGGAAAAATTTTGGTTCCCAAAGAAAGAAAACCGGAAAAAATCGTTTATTTTTTATTTCTTTTTTAAAATTAAAAAAAAAAAAAACTAAAAGGGGTTTTTAAAAACCCAAATTACCCGTTTAAAATTTGGGGGGTTTTTTTTTCCCCTATAAAAAAAAATCCTTTTTTTTAAAAAAAATTTTTTTTAAATTTTTTTTTTTTACGAAAATTTTAAAAACGGGTTTAAAATAAAGTTCCCCCTCCTTTTAAAGTTTAAATTTTTGGGTTTAAAATTTTTTTTTTAAAAATGACCTTTAAAAAATTTTTTCCCTTTTGTTCTTCTTGGAAATTTTATAATTTTAAAATTAAATTTTTTTTTAAAAAACTTAAAAACCCCCGATAAAAGGGATTTCCCAAAAAAGTTTTAAAAAAGACCTGTTAGCAAAAAAGGAAAAAATTTTTTTTAAACGTAAAATTCGAAAATTTTTTAAGGAATTAATTTTGGTTTTTATTCCCCAAATTTTTTAAAAAAAAAAATTTTTTTTTTTTAAAAATAAATTAAAAACATTCACAAGTTGAAAACGCCCAAATTTAAAAAAAATTGAATTTAAAAAGTTGCTTTTTAAAAACCCTTTGAAATTCGTTTTTTTTCCCCTTCCCTTTGGGGTTAACCCTTTAAAACTTTTTAACAAATAAACGAAATTAAAAAAGGCGTTTTTCCATCACCGTTTTTCAAAAGACTTGGTAAACTAAATAATAACCAAACCCCAAAATTTAAAAAAACCCCCCAAAATTTTTGGGTTTTTTTTAAAAGAGTTTATCTTTTTTAAAAGAAAAAATTAAAAGTGTAAAAAAATTTTTTTTTTTTTTTAAAATATATTTATAACCCCAAAAAAAAAATTTAAACCCCCTTTTCGCATTTTCTTTTTTTTTTTTCCCAATTCCGGGGTCCCCCCTTTTTTTTTTTTTCTTTAAAAAACCTTTCCCCAAAACCCCCCAAACCCCAATTTTAAAAATTTAAAAACTTTACCAAAAAATTTCCCAAATTTTAAATTTTTACCCCCATTTTAAACCCTTTTCCCCCTTTTTCCCCAAAAAACCCCCCCCCCCCCAAAAAAAACCCCCCCCCAAAAAAAAAAAAAAAAAAACCCCCCCAAAAACCCCCCAAACCCAAAAACCCCCAAAAACCCCCCCCCCCCCCCAAAACCCCCCAAAATTTTAAAAAACCCCCCAAAAAAAATAAAAAAACCCCAACCCCCCCCCCCCCCCCAAAAAAAAATTTTTCCCAAAACACCCCAAAAACCCCCCAATCCCCCCAAAAAAACCCTTTTAAAAAAAACCCAAAAAACCCCCCAAACAAAAAAAAAACCCCCCAAAAAAAAAAAAAACCCCCCCCCCCCCCAAAAAAAAAAAAAAAAAAAAAACCCCCCCCCAAAAAAAAAAACCCCCCCCAAAAAAAAAAAAACAAAAAAAAACCCAAAAAAAAACCCCCCACAATTTTTTTCCCCCCCCCAACCCCAAACCAAAAAAAAAACCCCCCCCCAAAAAAAAAAAAAACCCCCAAAACCCCCCCAAAAAAAAAAAAAAAAAAACAAAAAGGGAAAAATAAAAAATTTTTTTCTTTTTTTTTCGCTTTTAAAATTTTTTGGGAAAAGCCTACCGATCTTTAAAAAAATTTTGCTAAAAACGTTAAATTGAACTTTTGCTTTTGCAGTTTAAAAGTATTTTGGGGAATTTAACACTTTTTTAAAAATTTTTTTAAACTTAAAATTAAAATTAAAAAATAAAAAATATATATTTTTTTATTTCACTAAATTTTTCAAAATACCAAAAAAAACCCCAAAATTTTTTTTCTTAAAAATTTTACCCCAAAAAAAACCCCTTTTGAAACTTTTTTTTGAAAGAAAAAATTTTGAAAATTATTCAAGATTTTTAAACTTACTTCTAAATATAGGCCCTTAAAAATATTTTTTTAAAAATCTAGTATGGCATGTATTTTTACACTTCTAAAAGAACCAATATAGTATATAATCGAAATAATATAGACAGCAACTGGTGTATCTCCAAATAGATAGTTAATTAATAGAACAAAAAACATATGGAGCTAATTGGTTTGGTTGATGTCAAAAAGAAGAAATGTTAGTAATTAAACATGTGTTTCCCGTCGTATTTGCCGTTGTAACAAATAATCGCAGTTTGCATTTTATTGTGTTTTTTAATTGCACCATTGATTGACTGTTATTTGCGTTTAAAAACAGCGATGTAGAGATACTAATAAACTATTACATAAAAAATTACATTTCTCGCTATTTTATCTTATTTAAATATTTCAAAGTGAGTTGCCAATGTATAAAAAAAATTAACAAATGATTTTTTATTTTTTTATTTAACTTTGGATTAAAAGGATTTAATTAACACTTTTATACATTATAATGTATAACATTTTTGTGTAGTACACTTACTAGGATTGCAGATGTTTGCGTCAAAAACAATGTGGAAAACAGAAAATATGGTACACCAAGATTGTGATTACAACATTTAAAAGTTAACCCTAGTAAAAATCAATATCATATTGGTGTAAGCAAGCGTTTCTTCACGTTCGTTCAGCGTCCAAGTGCTGCAGGTATGGTGATATGACTCTAGGATATTTCTGTTAAAACACTTAAAACCCTGACATCTGGAGGATAGAAAAAATTAAAGAAAAAGACTAAAAAAAGTGGAAAATTTATATTGCTCCAAACGTAAAAAAATTGTGTATAACTTTTATTTATTCCTTTAGAAAATAATTTTCGGGGACCGAAACGAGAATTGTAATGTGTTTGAAGTGTAAAAAGGAAATCTAAAAAATTTTAAAAAGGGGTTTTTGTCCGTGGATGGTTAGCAAAATTTTGAGTTATTTAAATCAAAATCTAGCTTTTTATGTGTCTAACAGGGGGACCTTTTAAAATTATGTTTTTTTTTTAAGAACGGATATCTTATTTTTTTCTTTATGATTTTTCCAAAAAAAAAATTTTTTTGTATGGAAAATTAAAAAATGGAAGAGAAAAACATTTTTATTTTACCAACAAACCTTTCTAAGCCCCCTCCTTTGGAAAGCAAACCTGCCACAGGAACATAAAAACTTTCCCTGGGGTCATGGCTTTTGGGGTTGAAGGCTCGGGAAAAATTTCCAAGCCCCCAAAAAAATTCCCCCCTTTTTAAAACCAGCTTTCCTCAGAAATCCCCCCGGGGTTTTTAAAAACCGGGGTTAAAGGGCCCCTGAAAGATTTGGGGGTATGAGCGCCCCCAAATTGGGATTTTCATTTTTCTGTTTTTTATTTAGGGCAAACTTTTTTTAAACCAAAAAATCGGGGGGTAAATTTTGGGGGTCAAAATAAATTTACCTATGCGATCTTAATTCCAGCTAGAGCAAAATTATTTTATTTTCATACATTTCCATTAAATTTGAAAACAAAAGGGAAAAACATTCACTTTTTATTTAACTTCGTTACATATAATACCATTGCAAATTTTTTTTTTTTAAAAGCTTTTTATTTACAACTTTGCAAAGAATTTGTGAAATATTTCTTGTTTGAAACCTTCAAATTTCTGGGTTTAGAGTAAAAAAGGACTTTTGGGTTAAGATGTGTTACAAAAGGGGGTTTATGTACCATTTTTTTGTTGATTTAAAAACTTTTACAGTAGGTTTTGAATGTAAAAGTTTTCACCCCGTGACTTTTTAAAGTACGGTAAAATTTTTTAGGGGGTCAAAAATTTACTCATCACAATGCCCCTTTACCTACGAGAAACAAACATTACGTTTTTTTTAGGTTTTAAAAAATATACCAAAAACAAAAAAATTTTCCCAATGCGATTCTGAAATAATACAATAGTACTCCCGTAAGAAATTTTTAAAAACAAAAATTTTCGTAGGTTTTAAAAAATCAAAATTACATTTTTTATTTTTTTAATTGCTGTTAATTTTCTTTTTGTAAAAACTAAAGTTGTTTTTTGGGTATCGAAATTTTTGAAAATTTATTTACCGAAAAAGGGTTTTTACTAAAAATATTCAACAACTTTTACAAGCATTTGTAAAAACAAAAAAATTAATGGAAAAACAAACAAAATGTGGTTAAAAAATTAAGGCCAAGGCCAACAATATTAGATTGGCTTTAAAAATTTAAAATTTCTGAAAATTTTTGACCCCGGGCCCCCCCACAAACAACCTTACTTCCCAAAAAACCCCTTTTTTTTTTTGGAAAACCCGTGTTTTCCCCTTTTGGAAACCAGTGTTTATTCTAAAAAATTTAAAATTTTTTAATTTTTTCCCTTTTCGTCTTTTCAGTTTTTTAAGTTTTATTCAATATAAATTTTTTAAAAATTTTTTCAATTCAGTTCTTAATTTTTTTTTAAAAAAAAAAAGCCTTTTTAAATATTTTTATTTTTAAATTTATTTTTTTATCTAAGCCAAATTTTAAAATTTTAATATTTCAAATGTTTTTTTCATGTACGATTTTTATTTAAGGGTTTTTGGGTTTATTGGAATTTTTTTAAAAAAAAACAAAATTTAAAAGTTTCAAAAAAAAATTAAAAAAATTTCCCAAAAACCTTTTTTAAACAAATTTTTGAAAATAAAAAGGTTTTTTTTGTCTTTTCCCCCCCCCTAGTTTTAAACAAAAAAAAAAAAAAAAATTTAATCTTTCAGTGAGTTTAAAACCAAAACGTTGGGCAATAACAACGGGGTTTTTTGTACTTTTAAAACAATTAAACGGTTAAAACCCACAAAAATTTAATTAAAAAACCCTTATATCGGGATTTTATTGCTCCGGCACTTTAAAAATAGCTTTTTTTGGGGAAAATCGGTTTAAAAGATGGCAAAAACGTATTTTAATACAAAAAAAAAGGGGGGAAAAGGGGGGGAAGTAAAAAGTTTTTTATTCTTTAAGAAATTCTCACTTGGTGATCTAAACATCCCCCAAAGTAAACGACCCCAATTTAAATTTGTATCATTAGGGTCCCGAAATTTGAATTAATTACATGGGGTTTTTTTAAATAATTAAAATTACATCATCATAAAAATTTGTTTCAAAAATTTTAAATTTTGTTAATTTATTTTTTTTTTTTTTACAGTGTTAAAACCCCCGGGAAAAAATTCTTAGGGGAAAAGGGAAAATCCAAGACCATTTTTTTTTTTTTTCGATCTCTTTTTTCCAAGGGGGCCCGTTTTTTCCCTTAAAATTTTCGCTTCTAATAATGCTGTTATTTTGGCGGATTTAAAGATTGTTTCAAAATTTAAACAGACTAAAAAAAGATAGCTGAAAACAGAAGTCTCACTAGAACACTTTTCACAAAAAAAAAATCTAGCGCTAACGTTGGAACTACTATGGGGCATCGCTGCGAACTCTGTTTTTGACTTTAGTTATCACCTTGCGTGAGGCGTTTGTTTTTTTGTGGGGGTTCACTTGATCGATAACGTAGGCTGCTTACAGTTTTTATCGACGCTTTTGCTTTTATTTCTTTTCCTGCGGGGTTTAAAAAAATTTTTGTTATTTTAAAGTCAAATATTCACCTCGGTTCAAAAAAAAAAACATGGAAACCAAACGTGAAAAACGGGTTTTTCCTGTTTTTACTGTGTATGAGAAAACTAGGCACATTTATGAATTTTACCAAAAACAGAGTAACATCCGAATTGTTTCGGTTTTGGGAAAGTTTTTTCGATAGACACATTTTAAAATGTAACCCCAAACTTTCAATAAAACCTGTTTTCAGTAATAGTGTAAAAAAAAAATTTAGCTACTATTTTGGCAAACCCGTTTTTTTAAAACTGCTGTGTTTTTCCCCTTTTTTTCCCTCAATTTTTTTGTTAATTTTTCCCTTTTTCCCCAATTTTAACATGCCCCCCCGATTTAAATTTTTAAAGAATTTTTAAAACCAAAAAAAAACGAAAAAAAAAATGACATTAAATCTCCAACTTTTTTTAAAAATTTTTTCCAACCCCCAAATGCTTCCTCCCCCCCCTAAGGGGAAACGCTGAAAAAAAGGTAAGTACGGGTTTAAACCCTGACTAGCCCCTACTATTAAAAAATTATTTTAAACTTCAAAATTAAAAATTTTTTAAAACCGCAAATTTAAAAGATCAGTCTCAAGAAAACACCCAAAATTTATTGTTTTACGGGGTTAATTAGTTACATTTAATTACACAAAGTCGGGTTTCAGTTTTTTGGATATTCATTGTTACAATTAAAAAAATGGGGGTACCTAGAAATTATAATTTTGAATAATTTACATCATGGACAAAAAATTGGTGAGGGTTTGGGGAATTATCCCAGACCCCCGGGGGGGTCTGGGTTTAAATTTTAAAGGGGCCTAACATTTCTTTTTAATTTTGTGATTCCCCCAAAACACCGAAAAAAGTAGGTAGAATCACAACAGGGTCCAGAATTTTGCGGGTGCCGATGACCGTTTTTTTTTAACCCCAAAAAAAGTGGGAATCGGGTAATTTATAATGGTCAGCGCCAATTTTTTTTTCCCTTTTTTTTCCAAAAATTTTTGTTCACTCTTGAACCCAATGGGTTGGCTGAGCGTTAGCGAAGCAAAATTCCCTCAAGTAGCGGGAAACAAGGGTTATTTCCCCCTGTATGTCTTGTCTTTTCCGAAATAAATCTCAAAAAACGAATTGCCCTTTTCGACTTAAAAGGGTGCTTAAGTTTCATTTATACGGGAACTTTCCCCCAAGTTTCGACTTTGAGCACACCTCCTTTGGGAAATTGGTTGAGGTTCGGAATTTTTTGAAATGGTTTTAGGGAAACCCAAAGTAGCAACGGGAAAATAACAAAATAAAAAAAAGGGGTGTAAACTAAGTACAATACTCCAAGAAAAACCCCAATATGGGGTTTTCCCTAAATGTGGCCTTTCAGAATGGGGTTCTATGTGGTGAAATTTTCAACCATAAAAAATTTTTTCAACCGTTGAAGCCTATCTACCAGTAGGCTGTCGCATTTTTGTTTTGTCTCCCGGGGGGGAAAAAAACAAAATTTTTGTCTTTTAAAAATTGTCTGTATGAAAACCCACCCCCACAAGAATTAAGGATTGAAAAATTTTAAAGCAACCTCAAGGGAAACCTGTTACGGTTTTTTCAAAATTATTTAATTATTGCTCAAAAAAAGAGTTTTTCAGTAAAGAATGGTCCCCTTTAAAAAATTTTATTTTGAAATTTTTTGGCTAAAATTTTTAAGGTTTTTTTATTTTTGAAATTTTTAAATTTTTAAAAATTGGGTTTAAAGATTTTTGGATAAAAGATTTAAAAAGGTAAATGATGTGGGTTTTTAAAAAGTATTATTTTTGGGGAGCTACTATATTTAAATTAAAAATTTTAAATTAAATAACGTTTTTTAAAAACCCCTTTTTTTTGGTTTTTTTTTAATAATGGAATGAAAAAATTTAATTTGGGGGTGAAGGAAACTTGGGTTTTTCGGAAATTTTCACCCTTGTAATTTTCGATTTTTTTTTTTTCCCGGGTGAAAAGTTTTCCGGGTTTCCCTTTAAAATTTTTAAAACATTGGTTTTTATTTTAAAACTTGGAAACAATCTTTTCCATTCCCTAACGTAATAGCTTTTTTTTTAAGCCATAATTTTTTTGAATTTTTCTCAAAAATTTTCATTTGCCATTTGATTTTCAAAACAAACTCTAAAAAAAAAAAAACTTTTTTTGGGTACGCAAACCTTGTTTTTCTTTTAAATTTTTTAAGCAAATGAACAAAAAACCCCCCTCATCCCAATTCCCTGTGCTCCTTCAAAGAAATATTCATTTAATAACGGGGGGTTTCTTGAGTAATCCACAAATTCCAGATGTTTATTGTAAATTTACAATTATTGCTTCCCTTCAATTCTTAACAAATGTAAATTTTAAAATTTTATTTTTTATTAAAACTGTTTCACTTTTAAAATTCGAATTTTTTTTAATGGAAAAAAAATTTATATACCATAAATTTCTATAAAACCAAAAATTTAAATTTCATTTACTAAAAAAGAAAAAAATGTTTTTTTTTAAATATGAGAGCTGAATCGAAACCCCGTCTTCTTAAAAATAAATTAAAAATACCCAAAAAAATGGTATTGATAATATTTTTTCATATAACATCCAGATTTTTTAAATTGGGAAAGATTAAAAATTCATAAATAAAGTGTAGAAAAAAATCATTATGTCAATATTTCACGTAAAATTTAAAAAGGTTTTTTATTTTTTTTGTTTTTAAATTTTTGGCCAAATATTTTTTTTTTTGATACCAAACATGAAAATTTTAAAGGGTTTTTCAAAATTTAAATTTAAAAAAAAAAAAAAAAGATAAATTTTTTTTTTCACAAAATTTTAGGGGAAATTTTTTTTAAAAAAGCATTTTTAAACCCGTAAAATTTTATTACAAAATTTTTCTGTGGAAAAACCAAACCCCCCGTAAAAAATTTTTGATTAAAGTAACCTCATAATTTTCGGAATTAAGGGAAATTTTAACTTTTTAAACAATATTCTCTGAATGGTTGTTTTTTTCCCAAATTCTTACGTTACTTTAAAAAACCCTCCAAACAGAAGTGAATTTAATGATATCCCTTAAAATTTTTTTTATCAAACCCCCCCATTTTATAAAATTTTTTACAAGTTTTTAGCCCTATTAGACAACAAAAAAATTTTGACATGAAAAATTATTTTCTTGGGGAATTTTTTTTTGAAGAAGAGAAATTTTTTCATTTTTTTTTTATTTTTTCACGTTTCTAAAACCCCATAAAAAATGGAGCCCTGGTCCCCTGGGGGTGGGGGCGAAAAAGACAACAACCA